>NC_056730.1:594073039-594373039 GCF_019279795.1 Protopterus annectens | reverse complement strand
CCATATATAAATAGGTTGTACAATAAAAGAAACAAAACTAATTGCTTGCAAAAATAAATTTTGCACTCATGATGCTAAAAATGCTCTTAATAAATTTAACAGGGAACTCTGAACCCTGATCAAATCAACCAAAACAGAGTAGGAGGTAAAAGTAGCCGCCTAGGTGAATGACAACCACAAAGTCTTCTTTAACTAACTATATTAGAAATGACAGAAAGAATACACAGCACTGTGCAAACCTCATAATAAATATCACATTCTCAGATCCAGAGAATTTAGCCCAGAATTCACTCCTCTCCTCCTATATTCCCAGATCACACATCTGTATGTATACTTCCCCCTCAAATCTCCCATGAGAAAATCCACAAAGCACGATCCATGGTTAAGAACACTGCTTCTATGGGGCTTGCCTTCTGGTCAACCTGAAACAGGATCTCTCAGACTCCCTACAGAGGCCATTCAATATTAGCCTCTTAACAGGCTTTGTGCTGGATGAATAGAGGACAGCAACAGTTACCCTCTTGCACAAGGATGGGGCATCAACTAACCCAGGTAATTACAGATCCATGAGCCTGACCAGTTTCATCTGTAATTCTATGGAAAGGATCATTATGGAATTCAAACAACTTCTGCAACATCAACAGAATAGTTTGGAGGGATAGATTTATCTCGCAGAGGATATTGCTGCTTTGGAACTGACTCCTCATCCATGTAAAACAAAGCTTATCCCTGTCCATGTTCAAGTGCAACTTGGATCTATTGATAGGAAATAGGAAATTTACCCCAGGACTGCCCCCTGCACTACTAATGGACAGAGACGACTCCTAAATGCTTTATCTCTTGCATGGGTCCCCTTAAACTATCTATCGTATAATCCCAGTTATGGTCCCTAGAGATAATATATATAATTATTGACCATAAGATGGGTAAGGCCAATCTAACATCGGTCACCAAAAGGGAAATTGGCTAGGCTTATAATGGCCTGCAAGGGCTGCTAACCTTGCATTTACTTATGAACCTATAATTAATAAATAAGGACATAGGCAACTTGTAAACCCAAGCCAGATTGGGTTCGTTAGGGGGATGTCTTGTCTTATATAACTTGGTTGATTTCTTTGATATGGTTATTGAAGCAATGGATGAGAGCAAATCAGTACACATTGCGTAGCTAGATCTCGCAAATGTGTTTGCTACCATCCTACATTCAGGCATCACAGATAAACTCTCCAAATTAAATGTAAACCCTTATGTAACTCGTTGGATAGCAAACTGACTCACAAATACCCAGGAAATTAGGGTGTGTGGCTCTACCTCCTATAAAAGATTTTGTTGTACCTCAGACCACTAATCTTTTACCCCGGATCCCTCTGTTGTAGTACCTACAGCCACTATGGACAGGGGGTTAGCCATGTCCTCTGTGGCTGTTGGGGCCCCCTCAATGGGCAAGGGTGAGCCAATCTTGTCAGTCCTGGGAGACAGAACAGGGAAGGTTTTGCTGTTTTTGTCAGAATGCTGTGCCCAACTCTGGGGAAGCAGCTGCTACCATTAATAATACTGTTGGCACCATTTTTCCTGTCAAAACCAAACAGAAAACCAAGAGTGTATCTACTCCTCCTCAAATTACTTTGGATAGGAGTAATTTACTGGGTCTAGCTTGGGGTTCAATTCAGGCTATGGATCCTTCTTGTAAAGTAGTTTCTAGTAAAAGATAAAGGGATTCCTCCTTTCCTGAATAGATTTAAGATTCTGAATCTGAACAGGAAGATGCAGTGATGGATACAGTGTTTTTCCTCAGATTTCTGATTTTAGACCCAGAGAAGAGCTCAGTTTCTGATTTTCCCTGTGGGGTTTTCCCATTCTCTGAGACTAATGCTAGAATGTGCCAGTGTTTTCAGAGAGAGAGAACACTGAGGTTTCCCAGTCAGTCAGAAAATACTACAAGTTATTGTTATAGAAGGAGTTTTCAGAAACTACACCCATTCCTCCTGTTCTGTCTGCTTTATAAGATGTGTGTGTGTTACTGCTTGCAGTTTTCCTGATAGTCACCCAACTGCCCCTAAAAAAGGCAGCTAGGATGGCTACAGTTCCTCAGTCTTTCAAAATTATATACACTACTCCCAAACCTGCCCCAGTAGCTATAGCTTTAGTTGATCCTACTGATGCTGAGCACTTAAGTTAATTCCAGTCCTACTCTTCCTAAGGATGGAAAAATTATTGATAGGCATGGGAAAAAAGTGTATACTTCTGCAACTTTGATTTTCAGAATTTTAAATTATAAGGCTCGTATGTTAAAGTTTATCCTGACAAATTGTGAAAGTATGAGAATGTTTTATCTGCGGTTTCGTCTTGTGAGGAAAATCAGTTTTGAATAACTTAGTTTCTTCTATTGCACAGATCACTACTCATTTTTCAGTGTGTGTATGACTCTGTAGATACTTCTTCCAGTGTTATGGTGTATCGTACTCTTTTAAGGAGGCTTGCATAGCTGCATTCTCAGAACCTCACAGATGATGTTTAAACTGAAATTTTAAATTCTACCTAGAAAATAAATTTAGTGTTTGGCACCTCTGCAGCAGAAGTGATCAAAAAGTGTGATGAAAGGGGCAAACTGATCCAGGTAAACATAAGATGTTTCAGCCATCTTTTTACAAATTGTCCAAGAGATTTTCTATCTCCTCATCCAGTTTTGGCAAAAACAGAATAAGCAGTCTCCACAAAATTCAGGTAAACAGACATTTAAGAAGAAATGGGAAGGGGGGTTACAAAACAAAGTCTCAAACCTCCCAAAACTATGGGCAGTCCAAGTCTGAATGATTGTTCAGGAGATCATGTGACCCCCCTGCCACCCTGGCCCCTTTTTTCTTTCAGTGATGCAGTGGTAGTGTCGTTGCCTCACAACAATAGGTTCACAGGTTCGATTCTCGGCTGGGGTGCTTTCTGTGCGGAGTCTGCATGTCCTCCCTGCATTCGTGTGGGTTTCCTCTGAGTGCTCTGGTTTCCTCCCACATTACAAAGATATGCATCTGGAGCACTTCTCCCTAGCCCTCTGCCAAAAATTGGCTTTGTTCCAAGTCGGACTTTCCCGGTTAACAAATGTTAAATAAATTAAATAAAAGTCTGAATCTCCATGTTTCTCTTTGGAAATAGATTGCTTCAGACAAATGGGATCTGAAAATCATTCATCAAGGTTACAGATGGCAGTGGGAGAAAATTTGTCTTTTACAAGGGGTAATTTCATCATCCTCCATATCAGATTCTCTTGTTTCCACCTGTTCTTCATCATATGCTGTTCCTTGGTGGGGAAAGGTTTTTATTGAAGGATGTTCCTTCTGCCAAAGAGAGAAAATTCTTGGAGACCAGTGCTGGATCTTTCTTTCTTAAAACTGTTTCTAATAGTACCCATATTCAAAATAATGTCACTTCACAACCTGTTGCCTCTTCTTCCACTTTCAAATTTCCTGGTAACATTAGATTTAAAGTAATTTATCATCACACCCCTTTTCATCCAGAATTCAGATGTTTCTTAAGGCTTTGTGTGTCTGGATCACATTATCAGTTATTTGCCTTACCATCTGAACTAGCCACTGCACAAAGCATGTTTACAGAGTGTCTTGCTCCAGAGTATATATTTAATCGACTTGCTTATCTTTCCAGAGTCTTTTTCAAAGTGTCAGGAATCTCTTTCTCTTGGGTGAGAGATCTTTTACACAACCTGGGATGCCAAATGAACAATCAAAAGTCTGTCTTGACTCCTCCACACAGGATTGTGTTCCTTAGATGTCAACTGCAAACCTCAGTTAAAAGAGCTTTTCTTACACAGGTAAAAATAGATCTATATCAAGATCGATTTCTAAGGTTTTCTACTCTGACTCTGGTCACTGAGAGGGAATATCTCAGAATTTTGGGTCTCATGGCATCTGTGATTCTCATGACACCCCTGGAAAGATTCTACATGAGAAAGATACAATGGTATCTGAAATCTCTTTGGTCCTAGAATCAACACCCTTTATCTTTCCAAATTCCAGTGATGGGGTTTGTCAGAAGAGAACTCTTGGTGGTAACAACTGATGTCCTTTAAATCAAGGTCACCCCTTCTCTCTCCCTGCTGCAAAGCTGTCAGTCACCTCAGATGCTTCAGACTTTGCTTGCAGAACAGTTTCAGGAGGTATAAGACTGTGGGGGTGATGGCAAGACACCAAGGAGAGATGGAAGCCCATAAATATCAGCTCAACTCTCTAAACCATCTGTGGTCCCCAGGACCTCTTCAAGTGGTTACAGACAATACCACAGTCATGTGGTACAGCAACACGCAAAGAGGAACCAGGTCGTATCCTCCTTGCAGACTAGCCATGTTAGCTTGGGATATAGCTTCACAGCACAGTCTCATTCTCCAGACATCCTACATTCCGTTTGAGCAAAACTGTGTCACAGGGAGGTTAAGCAGTATTAGAGAGACCCTCACGAATGGAAACTAAGATCAAATTTTGGGAAGACCCCTTGATCATCTGTGGGGAATTCCTTAAGTAGACCTCTTTGACTCCTCTCTGAACAATCAACTGGCAAGATTCTGTTCCAGGACTCCATGTAAGAAGGCTCAGAAGACAGATGCCTTTTCTTTTCTTTTACTTGGACAGGAATGTTCCTGTATGCTTTTCAACCCTTTGCACTAATATCCAGGGTATTTCTGAAGATTCAGAAAGAATCCCCCAAGATCATTGTGGTGACTCCCTTCTGGCCCAGACAACCATGGAACTCCCGTCCTTCTTTTGGAAATAGCTAGGGAAAATTACCACAAGTTTCCTTGCAGAATGCATCTGCTCACACAGGAACAGGGGTGTTTGATCCACCCCAAAATCAATCACCAATTGGCTGCCTTGATTATTCCTTTTAGGCACCTGTTTTCTGAGGATATGCAACAAGTACTAATGCAGAAAAGAAAGCCTGCTACTAGGCAGTCCTATATTAGCAAAGTGAATTTTTTTTTTTCTAGTTGGTGTCAACAACATAACCGGCACACATTCAGGGCTAGTTGTTCTCTGGTTTTACAGTGTTTGTGTGAGTTACTATCCTATTGTATTTGTTCATTTATTCGCCATTTCAACATGTCTGCCCATGAATCCTCCTTTTTCAAGGCAGTCTCCTGTCAAAATGCCCTTGAAAGGGATTTTGCAGAAGAGGCCTCCAAGTAAACTGGTAGCTCCTCCTTGGGATATTAATTCTGTGTTAGGGAAACTAACACTTGCTCCATTTGAACAAACTAATCTGTCTAATTTGATGCTCTTAACATGGAAAACAGTTTTACTGATTACTCTGACCTCTGCAAGAAGGGTATCTGAGTTGCAAGCTCTTATGATAAGTCAACCCTACCTCATTTTCCATAGGAACAGGGTTTATTTAAGAATTAATCCTTCTTTTACACCTAAAGTGGTATCCCGGTTAACTTCAATCTAACTATCCATCTCCCTGTATTCTATCTTGAACCTAAAAATGCGGTAGAAGGTATACTCCATACCTTGGATATTCACAGACAACTTAGGTACTATCTTGACAGAACTAAATGTATCAGATCTTTGGATCAATTATTCATTTTTTGTGAAGGTAAAAAGAAGGGACAATCTATGTCAAACCAGATTATGTCCAAGTGGCTGTCTAAGGCTATTACCTTTTGTTATTCCCACCATGACAAATCTGTTCCAGACGGGATCAAGGCCCGCTGTACCGGGGCCTTGGTGTCATCTATGGCTTTTTGGAATGGGTTGGCCTCTAGAAACTGCTACTTGGTCCTCTGTACATACTTTTACAAAGCATTATAAGCTTAGATCAACTTTTACTTGGGCCATTCTTCAGTGGCTCTTGGACTCTACTCCTTCCTTCTCCCAAATACATTTAGCAATGGTAATCTAACTATATAGCCAAGGCTACTTCAGCAGTGATCAAAATGAAGGACAAAGTACAGTTGCGTAAGTTGAACTTACCATAACAGTAGATGTTTGAATGATCACTGCCACAGTAGCGGCTTCCTCCCTCCATGCCCCTTGTTTTTTGGTGTGTTGTTTATGCCAGGGTATGGACATTTATTTTTTTGTTACTCCTAGCATTGTTCTTTCAGGGCTAAGCCTCCCCATCCCATTCTACTGGCTGGAAAACTCTGAAGGGATTTGTGCCCAGCTTGTCTTTTAGTCAGCTCATCTCAAGCTGCTTGACAGTTTGGGTGCATGGAAGGTGCCCTGAAGCTTTGGAAGCCGGCCGTCTGTTACATCCTTGGTAGGATAACCCATATAGTTAAGGCTACTGCAGCACTGATCATTCATACATCTACTATTATGGTAAGTTCAATTTCTACAACTGTTCTTTTTCGCAATTTCCTTTTTTTTCTATACAATTTGCTCCTACCCTTTTCTAAAGATCCCATTTCCAGTTCTTTTACATCTGTTACAATACTCAATACTTCAACATCAGTAAGTTTAGACTTTCATTTCCCTTTTCTAATAATTGCCACCAGAATTAAACTTAACAAGGCCTTACTATGTCTAGGCAATTCAGATCCTGTATCCCAGCTCAAAAAAATGTATTTCCTTAGTTACACCCATTTGCTCACTCAATATTTCACAGAGTACTTTACAGGGAATTTCTAAAGTATGCTAAATCATTACACTCCCAAAACATGAGTCCCCCAGTTACCTGTTTCTTCCCCAACACACCTCCAACATTTGCCATCTACCAAAGGAAATTTTTTTGGAGTCTGTTTTGGGTATAAAAATGCCTACGCAAATACTTTCAGTCCAAAATCTTAAATCTTCTGGACTTTGCTGCATATTTGAAAGCCATACATATGTCTTCCCATTGTTTCCTTGTGAAGTGCTTATCCATTGTCTATTCCCAATCTTATCTAACCTCATCTGTTTGATTTCTGTTGTTATCATGCAGTATTCTATATTCCCTACTAATTATCCCTTTTTTAACAGTAGCTTAACAACTTACTGTAAAGAAACCCTCCCCCACTTTATTTTTGCCTCTGATCCCTTATATAGCATCCTTATTTACCTTATTTTGTATCAGCGAATGCAAATGTTTTCATTCCCCTACTCATAAAATGTTTACTTTTCTTTTATAATTGATTGTGTGCTCATGTCGCTATGCAATGTGTGATGTTAATAAAGATGATTAAAAATTTTTTAAGAAAAGAGTTTGGGGTGGCACAATACCAAGTTTAAGTGCAAATTATCAACCAAAGGCAGAGATGAAATTAACAAAAATATAACTAGTGCAGAAATAAAGCAAGGGGAGGAGGTCGGCTGGGCTATGATTATTATAAAATACTTCAAGGGTGGCAAATGCAAAGTACGAATGTATGCAATTATGCTTAGGCTAAGAAAAGATCTTTGAAGATAGGCCACTGTAACAGTAAATCATAACAAGTGGGTTTTCACATCCCACCTATCTACTTTCCTGGTCAGAATTTTCATCACCCATGCCTATGCCTTCTTAAGGCCATCTCTCATCTTGTGCCAGTGTTTCATGAAATTATGCTTGAACTGAAAGGAACATGTATACTGTATATTCTGAAGGTGTGTACAATAAACCAAGAAGCATCTTCTACGTTACAAAAGTTTATACTTACTATAAGAATGAATCTATACTAAGGCTCTCATTCTTGTGTAACATACCCTTCTTCCAGCCCCAACATTTGGTGTGTTTGGTATTGAATCTCAGCTCCTTTCCTTTCTCTCGGTTTTCTTCTTCTCTCGGCTAAGAGGTGTAAAAAGAAAATGGAGAAAATCCCTCCACAGCTTGAACAAGCAAATCAGAAATCTTGTAAAGTCCTCTAAAGCTAATTATGAAGCTAAAATAGCATCACTAGCTAAGGATAATCATAAGGCATTCTTTAACTACATCCGAAATCTAAAAGAATATGCCCAGGTATGTGCTGAACTGGTAGTGGATGGTACCGTTCATACTATACCAGAGGAAATTGCCAACCTGCTAGCTGACAGATTTGGCACAAACTTCAACCTCCTGTCCCCACCAGCCCTACCCCAAAGCTTCACTGACACCAGTCCTCTGCCTAGTATCTCTAGAGATCAGGTCACATCTTTGCTCTCCAAGGCAAAACATATGGCCTCAATGGGACAATATAACATCCCAGCTTGCATATTAAGCAATCTAAAACAGGACGGGGACCCACTTGGCATTCTCTTTAACCATATCCTGAGAAGTGGCTTTGCTCCAGCAGAGTGGAGAACAGCAACAGTAACCCCCTTGCACAAATGGGGGCCATCAACCAACCATGGGAACTATAGACCCATAAGTCTAACCAGCTTCATCTGCAAGGACATGGAAAGAATCATCATGGACCTTATCAACAAGGACATAGGCAGCTCTCAAACTCTAGACCCAACCCAGTTTGGCTTCATTAAGGGTAAATCATACTTATTAAACCTAGCAGACTTCTTCAAGAAAGTCAGCAAAGCCCTGGATGAAGACAGTGCATACTGCCTATCTTGACTTAGCCAAGGCTTTTCACACAATCCCCCACTCGGGTATCATTGAGAAACTCTCCTATCTGGGGATTAACCCTTATGTCACTAGATGGGTAGCCAGATGGCTCACTGACAGAATACATATTGTCAATGTTGGTAACTCCACCTCTACCAGTAGACCATCACCAGTGGTGTACCACAAGGATCTGTGCTGGGCTCTTTACTGATTGGAATATATTTATTGGAAGCCCATGCTAAAGTAGATGTCCTTTGGCTTACCAATTTCAGTGATGATTACAAATTGGGTGCAATTACTGAGTCCCCCAGTGATGTTAACATATTACAGGCGGGGATAGCACAGACAAATGACTGATGCCACAGCCACTGTCAAAAACTAAATGCAAAAAAACTGTATTATTATCTCCATTGGCAAAGTGGAATTCCCTGCTAATTACAATATTGACAGCACCCCTGTAAGTTCAAACCCAGTGGTGTGAGATATGGGAATACAGATAGAAAGCAATCTGAACCTCCATCACCAAATTTCCACAACGGTAAGGAAAGCCTTATACTTTGTGCATCTCACAAGTAAGAGCATTGCATCTAGGTTTAAGGATGTTATGACTCCACTGTACTCGACCCTCATCAGACCATTAATAGGGTACAATGCTCTCTTCTGCATGTACCTCACCAGATACCTACAGCAGCTCGAGAAACCACAGAGGTTTCTCACCAAGAAAATACAAGGCCTCCAAACCATGACTTACATGGACAGACTGAAAGCCCTGTCACTGTACTCTGTATCATAAAGGATGCTGAAAGGCGACTTGTGCCTGGCCTACAGGGCAGTCTCAGACCCTGAACATGTTGCACATCCACAAGTCAAATGGCATAAAAATCACTTGCTCTAGGGATCTTAATATAGCCTGTGACATTAACAGAACATTCTTGAGAGACAGATATATCTCCCAGAGATTGCCGCTACTCTGGAATAAACTTCCAAGTCACGTGAAGCAGAGCTCCTCACTGACCCTATTCAAGCACAACCCAAACAAATGGATGAGAGACCACAAATTCACCCTGAGGGTCATACCCATGTCCCTCATGGACAGGAGTAGTCGGTGTTTATCATAAACTCATTCTGCGAATTACGTCCATCTAACCAAGGACAACTGAGGCAACTCGGGATTAATATGGCTAGGCTTGTAATGGCTCTAGGGCAACTAGCCTAGTAACTTCCTACGAACCCATGAAGGAGTGTTTTACTACCCATAAAAGATCTACGGGAAATAAAGCATTTTTCTCCATCTTTAGCCCATGTCCTCTAGTTACTTTCCTCAGCTTCGAGTATTTCATAGCAGTGCCAGCCATATAATAAATTCTTGAAAATCGCCTTACTCATCACCTCTGACTTCACTGATTGATGGTTCACCAATTCTTTCTGTAATATGAGATATTCTGAAATTCTGAATCCTGTAAAACTGAATTATATTACATGGTCCTTCAGTTTTCCTGTACAGTTCACCCCAGATTTCTTTTCCATTCTGGAATCTGAATATTTTAACATTCCTATTGCTGTTGCTTTTTTTCTTTCTTTTTACATTGATACCACTAAACCCAAGCTCTGTACACTTAAATAATCTAATCTAATATTCTAAGAAAATATATGCCCTGGCACTTCTGAATCATCTTGGTTGCTTGTGCTTCAGCCTGCACTGTGTTTTCCATGTCACTAGCCTGCCTGACATGAGAATTACAAACAGCAGATTTTTCAATATCAACCTCTAAAAGAAGACACACCCTTCAATTAGGACAATTGTTATTTATTTATTTATTTATTTATTTATTAGTTTGTTTGTTTGTTTATCTGCTTGTTTATCTTTGTTGACCTGGAAATTCCAACTGTGCAGAGCCCATTTTCAGCACAGGTCTTGGGAGAAAAGCTCCACCACAGTACATTTATTTTAACAAATGAATTTCAGACAATTCTCAGTAAAACAACGGGTACATTTCTCATGAAAAAAACAAACATAATTACAAGTCGGGTACATACAGTAAAGTATTTACATCAACAGTTATAAGCCTATACAGTTGTTCCAGCTGTAGAATCTTGCAGAAGTAAATGGATTGATACTGCAGAAGGGAGACATTATTGTAAATAAGTTTAGTGTTCTTTCATTTCAGTGAATAAAGGTTTGCAAGTAGTTCAAGACATGTAATGAAGTTAGTTATAAAATTATGCAGGAAGAGAGATTTTAGTATTGTATAGGTTTGTAAACAGTTCAAGAGATATATTGAATTAAGTTATAAAATTATGTAGTGGGATGGAAGTTATTAGTATTGTATAGGAAGACTGTGGTAATAGCATATGACTGAGATTATGGTACAGGATTGTTTCTATTTAGGCTGCCTGTTCCAAACTGGTTACTAGAAGGTTTATAACTTAGGTATACGGGCCTACGGCAGATGCATGAGAGGTGTAGATCGTTGGATGGGAACAGTCACAAAAAGAGCAAGATGAGAAGTGTTTAAGGAAGGTTGAAAAGGGATGTATTAATTCAAGTGCAGGAGGGAAAGTTGTTAGGGGTATAATGATTCAAGTAGAGAAGGGCAAAAAGTTTGTGATAAGTAATAAGAAGTTTGTGCTTTTACTAGATGTCTCAACCTGGTGATGAACACATGACCAGGACTGGGTAGGGGATTGTTTGAGGTGGTTTTTATAGCTTGGATGTTTGTTAATCATTTTTACATGTGTAGGGATGTTGTTTCAGAGCTTGGAGGTGTAACGGGAGTATAGTGAGTCCACTAAGGAATTATTTGCTTTAGTAGTGCTTAGCAGAAATGTATTATGAGAAAGGAAGTCTCTTGTGGGGGTGTAGAGCAATAATATGTTTTTTAATGCAGGGCACTGTTCAAAATAATAAATCAGTTTGTAAGCCATAACAAGCTGAGAGTATGTTATGTAGCTGTAAAGCTCTAGCCGTTTAGCTGCTTTAAGGCTTGGCAGTGGTGAGCTCGGTGTGCAGTACTGGTAGAAAATTTAGCTACTTTGTTGTAACAGGATACTAGTCTGGATTTTAGTGTAGAGCTTCGGTTTGTAAGGATAGATGAGTGTTGGATGCAAATAGGATGAGGCTAGGGTTTTTCTTGCCATGTCTGTAAGGTATTGTTTTGCCCTGTAAAGGGAAGCCAAGTTTCTGGTGGGTCTTTCTAATTGTTTGAAGAATATGTTAATCAAATTTAAGATTGTTATCCATTACAATGCCCAGTAATTTAGTCTGTGGTACTACCTCAATTTTAGTATTATTTGCTTATGCAACAAACCAAGAAACTGGTTTTAAATGGAGATAATGCTTTGGGGTGAATAGCATCAGTTTTGTTTTATTGGGATTAAGGAGTAGGTTTGAATTTATCAGCCATGTTTCTATTAACAGCACCCCTGTAAGTTCTAACCCAGTGGTACGAGACATGGGAATACAGGTAGATAACAATCTGAACTTCGACCACCAAATATCCACAGTGGTAAGGAAAGCTTTCTGGGCAATTTCTTGTAGTCTTGATATTGTTGGGGCTGTGCATATTGAAGTCAAATAATTTGCATATTGTACTATATTTGCTTGGTGTATGACAGTATAAAAACTTATGTAACTGGAAGAGAACAGAGGCTCTGTTGCCATTTGGCTGCTTGTTGCCTTCCAGATAGATAGCTAAGGAACCATTTAAGGGAGGACAGAGTGAGACCTATAGAAGACAGTTCAAAATTATGACAAATATCCTATTCATTGGAGACTTTAAACTACTCCTCTATAGATTGGGAAACATATACTGTCTCTAACTCACATGCACAACATTTTCTGGACTTTATCAACATAAACACTCTGGACTAGATAGCACGCACTTCAACCCAAGGATCAAACATGTTGGACCTAGTACTCACCAACATGAGAGGTCATACCCTCATTAGTGAGGTTAGACTACAAAGTTGTCATCCTTGAAATAAAACTTATCTCTGGAAAACCCAACAAAATCTGTAACATTGGAAACTAATCTAGAACAAACTACATCCTACAAAGTTTTTTCCAAACCCCAAGAGCACAGCTACCTATGTAGAATCATTTACAGAAACCCTATACAACATGTAAATGTCTGCACTGAGGCTGCCATACCTATCAAAAGTAAGCCCAGATCTAACACCAAAAACAAACCCCACTGGTGGAATCCTTACCTTAACAGGGTATATAACAAAAGAAAAAAAAGTCATGTATAAAGGCCTCACTGAGACCAGTGACTGGTGTCAGAACCATGGCCTTAAGCTCAATGCCAAAAATGTGTCATCATCCTCTTTGGGAAAAACCCAGTTCCCATGAATTACTACATCGATGGTAGTTCACTGAACACTGAAGGCATCATAAGAGATCTGGGAACACAGGTTGACAGCAACCTCTCCTTTGACCATCACATTGCCACTGTGGTCAGAAAGTCCTTCTATGTGGCACATCTCATTACTAAGGGTTTTGCATCTAGGAAGAAAGAGGTCATTGTCTTCCTGTACTCTTCCCTCATTAGGCCAATCATAGAGTACAATCCCCCATTTGACATGTACCTCACTAGACACCTATTACAACTGGAGAGGCTACAAAAATACCTCACAAAGAGGATCTTAGGCCTTAAACACTTGTCCTATATGGACAGACTCAAAAAACTCCAACTATTCTCTGTTTCATATCGCCTACTTAGAGGCAATCTCTGCTTGACTTACAAAGTCATGTCTGACCCAGCTCTGCTAGAAATGCTACAGCTAAAGAAATCCCAATGCTTCCACACTACACGCTCCAGAGACCTCAACCTCATTACCACAATCAACAGAACAAGCTGGAGGGACAGGTTCATAACCCAGAGGCTGCCCATGCTATGGAAGAGACTTCCCATACATGTCAAGCGGACCGTCTCACTGGCCCTCTTCAAGAGAAATCTTGATGAGTGGATGGGAAATAGAAAATTCACCCCGGGGATCACTCCAGTGGCTCTACTTGACAGAGGTCTAAGGTCAGGTGGCACGTTGCAGGGTAATCCTATGGCCTAGACTTGTAAAGGCTCCAGGGCCATTAGCCTAGTACATACCTATGAACCTAAAAATCTGAAACAGCAACTATCACAGAGACAAGAGCTCTCTGATTCAACTAAACAAAGTCCAACAAAGCCAATTATGAGGTCAGGTTAGCCCCCAGGCTAAGGACAATCACAAGACCTTCTTCAGTTATGTCAGGAACCTTAAAGGCAACACTCAGCAGTGCACAGAACTCGTGGGAAATGGCACAACCTTTACTAAACAGGGTGACACAGCAAATCTACTAGCTGATAAATTTAGCTCTAACTTTAATCCCCCACTACCCTGTGAAATGTCTTTTAGCATATCCCCCCAACTATCAATAGGGAGCAAATCCTGGTGGCACTTGCTAAGATCAAAAACACTGCTTCAATAGGCACTGATAACATCCCTGGTTGCCTCATAAATAGCCTAAAAACAAATCCTAGCAGGATCACTTGAGTATCTCTTTAACTACAGCCTGAAAACAGGTTATGAGCCAAGTGAATGGAGGGCCACAACAGTCATCCTTCTTCATAAGAGTGGACCATCAACTGACCCCAGGAACTAGAGACCCAATAGCCTTACAAGTCTGATATTCAGAGCCATGGAATGAATTATCATGGAAATAATCATCAAGGACACTGGCAACCTACAGGCACTAGACCCATCCCAGTTTGGCTTTGTTAATGGAAGAGCTTACCTAATCAACCTTGTAAACTTCAAGAGGCTCAACATGGCTATGGATGAGGGGAAAATGGTGCATACCTCCTACCTTAACCTGGCCAAGGTGTCTGATACAATACAATGCTCAAGTATTGTTGACCAACTCTCAGAACTAGGCATAAATCCCTACATAATTTGTCAGATTTCTGTCTGGTTCACAGACAGGACCTAAGAAGTCAGGATGAGTGAGACCACCTCCACCAGGGGACTGGTCACCAGTGGAGTACCCCAGGGCTACATGTGGGGCCCACTCCTGTTTGTAGTCTATTTCTCAGAAGTAAAGTTTAATGTCAAAGGCCTCTGACTCAACAAGTTCGCAGAGGACTGTAAATTGGGAGATATCATAGATTCCCCCAACAACAGCAACATCCTACAAGGGGGTGTAACACAAAAAAATGACTGGTGCCAAAGCTACGTATTAAAACCCAACACAAAGAAATGCATTATAGTGCCTTTGAGAAATTATCCACCCAAGCTAATTATTCCATCGATAAAACACCACTAAGAATTGACCAGATAGTAATATGGCCTGCAACCAAAATGTAGCCAAGACAGTAAGAAAATCATTCTATGTTGCCCAACTCATAAGCAAGGGTATTGCATTCAGGTCCAAGGAAGTTATAGTACCACTCTACTCAAATCTTATCAGACCCATCATTCAGTACAATGCCCCATTTGACATGTACCTAACTAGGCATATACAACAGCTGGAATGCCCTCAAAGGTTCCTCACCAGGAGAATGCAGGGTATGAATACCCTGCCCAACACATGTTGCCTTAATGCACTTTCTCTGTACTTGCTCTCCTTCCTATAAGTTACTTAGAGGCACTCTATGCTTAGCAGATAATGCATCCTCAGATTCAGCTCTAATAAATCTCTTGCACATATGCAAAACAACCACCACCAGAAACAATAGATCCAAGGACCCAAACTTTACCTGCAACATAAATAGAACATGCTGGAGAATGTGTCTCTCAAGGAATCCTAGCACTGTGCAATAAGTTCCCCATCTACATGAAGCAGAAGTCATCCCTGACCCCATTCAAAAGAAACTCAGATCATTGGATGAGATAATTGCAAATTCACACCTTGGCTGGCCCCTGTGTTTCTGATGGACAGATGTAGACAGTAAGTAAATTAATCCCCAACTGTCATACTCCATGTGATGCCCGAGCACTGGCCCAGTAATCAAGGAGCCTCAATCCTCACCACTAGCAACAGTGAGGTTCATACACAATGGGAGGATGACAAGTATGCACACAGTAAAATACAATTTCCTTTAACAGCACACAGAGATCACAGTCAGTCTGGGGCTGGTTTCTCCCTCTTTCTCCAGATCCCCAATAAGACTCCCCACTGGCACAGCTATAGAGTTGAGATCTCAGCTAAGTGGCCAAGTCAAAACCTCTAGCACCTTCTCTGTCCAACCAGTGCTTCATATCCCTGCCTAAGTAGCTCATACACACACACACACACACACACACACACACACACACACACACTTTCAGATTTAATTTATACACAAACACACAACTAGGAAAGGCTGGCACAGATTTATTAGCTATGCCCCCTTCTGCCCAGACTATAAGGTAGTACCAGCTGCCACCAGCCACTAATCAACTACTTTTAAGGTCCTTACCAACAGGTGCCCAATTTTATTGTGTAATGTTACTATTAATCCAAATGGTAAGTGTGACCAAGACTTTCAAGGCTATTTAGGAGTGGTCTGTACAGTGTCACCAAATAAATATGCAAGCACTTTAAGAGCTTAAATATGTCTCACAAATACCAGCCACAAAGATAGATTTAACTATATTTAATAATAAATAATAAATGAAAAAGACAATATTCAGTCAACACAGTAACTGCAGAGTTCAGAATCACAGGAAATATTTTAAAACAACATTGCAGGACAGTCTCAAATAAATACAGAATTCTAAACTAATCTTTACTATATTTCTATCTATATCTAAAAGAAATTACTGTACCCTAGACTTATAGAGCAAGACACAGGCAGAAGTGCTGAAATGGATGTTTCTAATTTCAACACAAGATACAAAATGCACAGTTTCTGAGAGAGTTCCCAAATTAACAGCAAAACATTACTGCTAGGTTAAACTGATGACATCACTCTTTGCCACCTGCCTTCAGTTCCCAGGCTAACAGAAACTTAACAAAATTTAACATTTCTCTGTGAAAAACACATATCACTCAGATGTTTGCTCAGAACTGGAAGGTGTAAAACAATTAAACACTTTTACATTTTGAAACCTGGTAATTATTTCTGTTTCAAGACAATAGTAAAACCTCCAGCTCTAGACATTGTATCTGCTTGCTGCAGTGAAACTGAGATAATACAATCGTAAAACACTTTACTTCCAACTTATTTTCTCGAGGGTTTGCAAATTAACTCTGTATGTTCCATCTTCTACTATTAACACATACATTTGCACAGATATATAGTTTATATACATTTCTGTTCCTTTCCAATAGCGTTCACAGTGGTTACATTCATGAAGCTCAGTACATAACATACAGTTTTCTTACATTTGTAACACAAGCATATGAATCATACTACTATTCACAAATGACATATGATTATTTAGAAAATTCCAGATAGCTGGGCTGGCAGTGTCACATTTCTATATAAATCATATTAATATTTTCAAGTGATATATAATTATTTACAAAACTCCAGATAGCTGGACTGGCAGTATTTCCCTGGTGTCACACCCCCATAACCCTTAATTACCTCTTTACTAACATTCCCCACCATACAAGTGTCAAAGGAACTCAGGGACAAAACTGGGTTGGATTGCATGGCTAGGCTTGTAAAGACCCTGGTGGTTGTTAGCTTAGTATAAACCAATGAACCTATAAGTTGAGAGTCATGCAAGAATAACATTTCTACCATGTGCCTAGCACTATATGAAGAAAGATGATTTTACTCCCAGACCGAAGTTGAATAGTTACTCTTTAAATACCATAATGGCATAAAAAGGAAACAATTTGAAAAAGATATGACTAACATTGAAGGATTATCTTCCAAAGCTAGAGTTCAGTATATGCAGATGAAATGTGAAACACCTTGAATAGCCTCTTTGCAGAGTATAAATGTTAGTAAGAATTTGTGCATTATTAAAGCACATGTGAAACATGCTGTGCATATGAGTTTTCAAGAAAAGATCATTTTTTTATCCATAAGGAAACAGACAATTGACTTGAAACAGAGCATCATCATAGATAACCATACTGATGGCAGCGTAGATTTAAAAGTCGATGTACAAAATACTGTTAAGGACAATGTTATGAAAAGAAACCCTTGCAGTCTCTGAAATCATAAGTGTAAGAACTTTGTGCTACTAGACCTACTGGAATCTTCTGTAAAGTGAATGCCATTGCAAACCTTTCAGTAAGAAGTCTTCAATGCCTGTGCTACAAAAAATATACATCAAACACTAGTTGTCATTTCCTACCCTGCATAAACATACAAGAGTGTTTTTAACAGCCCCAGCTTCCCCATGACTTAAAATGTTATATTTATACATTGATCTTCTGTTACAAAATAATGAAATAAGAGGACCCCCACCTATTTTTGTTGCCTATACAAACAAGTAAAATGTTATCTTGCTTTAAAAATAAAAGATGAGAAAGGTAAGAAAGATCAAAGAAAAGCAGGATTTGTTGTAAGAGTTGCTCTTCAAAATGTGTTATCATTATTTCTTCTTATGCAAATATATTGTCTTTCAATATTGTATTGCAACAGCTTAGAGTACATATGTAAAGGAAGGCAATTCAGGCTATAAAAATGTATTTAAAACGGCTATACTGTGAAACATACTTTTCATGACTGGTGCTTGTGTAAAAGAGGCTACCCCTCCCCAACACATATACAATGTAAACTAACAGCTACAGGGGTTGGTCTTTGGCATAATGATTGAGGTGTTTGCCTTACAAGCACAAGAAGCATGGTTTGATTCTCAAATGGGATCACTGACCAGGCTTAAAATGGCCCACAAGAAAAGTTAGCCTAATGATGACCTATGAACAGAACTCAGCCTTACTGTTGGCACTAGACAAACAAACATGTCTAAACAAAGACTGCTTTTTTTCATGAATGTTTCTTAAAGGACTTTTTATAATTACAAATGAAGGAAGGATGGGTCTAACACAAAGCAAAGACTTTCTAGGGTTAAGTGATTCAAAGGGAATTGATAAGGTACAGTTGGTAAAGGAAATCAGTACCAAAGAATACAAGTTACCATAAACTTCAACCAAAGACCCAGAGTAAAAGATGTTACCTTACATCGTAAAGACATTAAAGACATTTTTATCTGTTAAGCTTTTGGTAAGTTATGTTATACTGTAATACAGTATATCGACATGTGCATGTATATATATGTAGCTTTGTGTGTGTATATGTGTGTGTACATTTTTAATAATACATACATGCACATATATATAGTTACACATACATATATATCCCCTCCAAAATGTTGAAAGAACAAAATGTCTAAAGTGGAATTTGCCCTTTCCCCACTGTTGTGCAGTCCCGGAGATGGTCTAGTAAACTAAAGAAGAAGTTTTAACATTTATTTTTTTCCAAGGAGCTCTATATATAGATATATATATATATATATATATATATATATATATATATATATATATATATATATATATATATTATCCATCCTCAACCCCTTTTCCCATTTTGCACATGGAGTCAGGGAGTCACTTCAGCAGTGCCAATCATCTCGAGCCAAGGTTTACACCACCAGGTGGCGAAACCTGCCTCAGTAGTTCAATCACAACACTCACACACACTGTCACCTCCAGCCAATTTTAGAGTGTCAAATTCACCTACTACATGTTTTTGGAATGTGGGAGGAAACCAGAGCACCCAGAGGAAACCCATGTAACCAAGGAAGGACATGCAGACTCTGCACAGAAGGCACCCCAGCCGAGAATTGAACAGGAGAACCTCTTGCTGTGAGGCAACAACGCTAACTGCTGCACCAACCCAGTTACATTTATATTTATCTATATTATATTCATATATATATATATATATATATATATATATATATATATATATATATGCACACACACACACACACACACACACACACACACACACACACACACACATAGCTAGATGATATAGACATAGATACATAAACACACATACAAAACAGATATATGTACTGAAATTTATAGACAAGTATTCAAATATATCATGATTGAAATAATTCAATAAGAAATTCAGCAGATTTCTTTAACTTGGGTACAAATTTCAGGAGGACAGTTTGGATCTCTGTGTTTCATACGTTTGCTCTGTTTTTTTTTACCTTGTTCACTAAGTGCCTTACACATTTGCTCTTACCCATAGTCTCACAGAGCTGTCCTAATTTTGTATTTACTAGTCAACTGCTGAATGCTAACTCTTTCATTATATTATTTTAATTTGTGGGCATATTATTCTACATTGACCAAAAGTGTCTTGGCTTTTTGTATTTCACTCAAGAGTACTCGGTGCTACCATTCTGTTACATACATAGGATCATAGGAGGTTACTAGGCTATCTACCAGGAGGTCATTTCAAGCCTAGCCATTTCATCCCAGCGTAATACCATAGATACTCTAGTCAATATCCTGGATTGTATTTATTAACGACTGCCCATATCCAGGAGGGTTGTGGGCGCTATACCTGTTACTGTACTTTTCTTTCCATACTATCTCCGTACCTTCTTCTTTTTTTCTTTTTCTTTTGGCTGCTCCATTTAGGGGTCGCCACAGTGGAGCATCTGTTTCCATTTCTTCCTATCCTTTGTATCTTGCTCTTTTGCCACACCCATAAACCTTATCTTACACCTTCCTCTTTTTCTCTTACCTGGCAGCTCCAGCCTTAGCATCTTTCTCCAACTATAAACTTGTTCCCTACTCTCACTACAAATCACAATGTCATCAACAAACATCATAGTTCACAGGGACTCCTGTCTGATCTCATCTGTCAACCGGTTCATCACTACTGGAAATAAGAAAGGGCTCAAAGTTGATCCTTCATGTAATCGCACCTTCACCTTAAATGTATCTGTCACTCCTACTGCAGACCTCAACACTGTCACACTCCCCTTGCACATATCCTGTATGACTCTTACATACTTCTCTGCCACTCCTGACTTCATCACACAATACCACAACTCCTGTCTAGGCACCCTGTCTTTCTCTAAGTCCACAAAGACACAATGCAACTCCTTCTGACCTTCTCTATACTTCTCCATCAACACTCTCGGAGCAATCATCGCATCTGTAGTGCTCAATCCTGGGATGAAACCATACTGCTCACGAATCATCACCTCCCTTCTTAACTTAGCTTTCACTACTCTTTCCCATAACTTCATGATGTGGCTGATCAATTTTATCCCTTTGTAGTTACTATAGCTCTGCACATCACCCCTATTCTTAAAAATTGATACCAATACACTTCTCCACTCCTTAGGCATCCTCTCACTTTCCAAGATTTTGTTAAAGAATCTGGTTAAAAAACCCACTGCCATCTCTCCTAAATACCTCCATGCTTCCACACGTGTGTCACCTGGACCAACAGCCTTTCCATTCTTCACCCTCTTCACAGCTGTCTGTACTTCCTCCTTGCTAATCTGTTTCACTTCCTGAGTCACTATCCCCACATCATCCAACCTTCTCTCTCTCATTCTCTTCATTCATCATCCCCTCAAAGTACTCTTTCCATCTGCTCAACACACCCTCCTCGCTTGTGAGTACATTTCCCTCGTTATCCTTTATCACCCTAACCTGCTGCACATCTTTCCTAGCTCGATCCTTCTGTCTAGCCAATTGATATAGGTCCTTTTCTCTCTCCTTAGTGTCCAACCTTACATACAACTCACCATACACCTTATCCTTAGCCTTTGCCACCTCTCTCTTCACCATACGCCTCATCTCCTTGTACTCCTGTCTACTTTCTTCATCTCTCTGGCAATCCGACTTCTTCTTCGCCAACCTCCAAAGTTATCTGCATATTGATCTGGCAAAAATTTTACACCAGATGCCCTTCTTGACACATACTGATCTGGCACAAATTGTCATTAACCTGGTAAGTGAACTAGGCTGTGGGCTATTTTCTGCCAAGAACAAGGACAAAGAGGCAAAAGACACAATATACAGTGAAAAATAACCACAGTATACATGGCGATAGTATGGAAACCCAGCCACTGGGGGATGCACAAACCAGTGTATTTCCTCATGCTGGTCCCAAGCACAGATAAATGGGGAGGGTAACATCAGGAAGGGCATCTGGTGTAACATTTTTGCCAGATCAATATGCAGGCAACAACAGCCCACAGTGTAGTTCACTTACCAGGTTAATTTTATTTTATTTTGTTTTATTTATTTTAGTTCACTTTCCAGGTTAATTGTAATTTATTTTGTTTTATTTATATTTCTTTGTTGGGCTAGTACATTGATCAAAACTGATGAACTGCAGGTACAGCCCCAGTGGAAAAAAAGTTCACAGTTTACAAAGCAATAAAAACAATAAATAAACAAATAAATAAATCAAAATATTAGTCATTCATACATTTAACTGTGTCATGAGAACAAGTGCAGACAGTAAAATTATAACAGAAATATCTGAAGTTGCCAAAGTAAATAAGAAAACAAATAAGCAAATAAATAAAAACAAAACGTAGATATGCACTGCCGTGAACTAAGTGAACCTTTTCTTTCTAGCCTGCTTGAACTCTGCTCATTAAGCAGCCTATATTCCACAGAGACAGATGGGTTCGGGAAGTCAAGGTGATTTGCCCCTTTGGAGACAGGGTAGGATTTTGCACTGGATTATGGCATCTAGATGGTTATCAATTGTACTACAGCAGAAGAACAGCAACACAAACACACCACACACATAGACACATGCACACACACACACATGGATGTACTTCTACATCAATTTCACTGTACAGTCTACATCCAGGGAGGGGGCTGTGGTGAGACATAAATTAAAACTAATAAACCCATAGTCTGATGGTGGTCAGAACCCCTCTGCCCACTTTTCTTCACAATGTGTAATGAATAGGTATTAAAGGGAAATAAGTGGCAAGATCTAATCACCAAAGGTCAGCACGTGAGGCAACAAAAATGTTAATATGCATGTTTAAAATGGAAGGCAACATAAACCTTGTGAGGCAACAAAAATGTTAATATGCATGTTTAAAATGGAAGGCATCATAAACCTTATTTATTTAACTTCACTGTTTAGTATAAAATATGTTTCTTGTCAATATTCTAGGAACATTTAACTTAATAAAGAAAATTATTTTTTATTATGGGGTTCTGCATAACAAACTGGCAAACTAATACTTTGGTTCAAAGGAAATTAAATATAACATTTGGTAAAAAATGAATGGTTGGTTCTTAGCATTACCTTATAATTAAGAAGACTACACAAGGCTATTTAAACATCAGAGTCAGTATTTCTGAGATTATTCTTGTCAGTATTACTGTCAGTATATATGTTTTCCATGCGATAGCTTACACTCACTTTGTGTGGCAGTTTCAAAACGTATGAGGTATCAGGTGTTGTAAATAGCATCTCCGATCCAATTCAGGCATATAACTTCCATTTAAGATGTTTTAAATGAGAAAGGATCTTCATTGTTTTGTGAATTCAAGTTAAAGTGTAGTTTCACCCATCAGTTCATGGAAAGATAGGTCATGTGGCATGCAAGTAATGTTGATAATAGAAGAAAATCGAGAAACAGAAGCTTGCCATTGTAGCTTTACGAGAGCTGTCAGTGAGCTCCAGTGCTACTGATAGCCACAAAATGTGACACAGAAAGAGGCCCAGTATAAAGCCCACATAAATAAATAGGAAGTTAAGCGAGCAATGCAGGCCTCCCTGAGGCAGCAAGCCACCGTCTCCATCAGCCTGGGATTCAGTGATACCACTCTGGGAAAATGAGTCATTCAGAACCTTAGAGTACAGCAGAGTAACTCATTACATTAAAAATACAATAAAATATACAAATATGCAACCAAACTTCTCTAGCTGCAAAAGACAGAGGTATGTGCCAAATACTCCATGCACAAAACTTTTTCTGGCCTCACATGCAGTGTTGAACACCAAAGCGGCAATACGTTCATCTTGTATTGTTTTTTCCTTCTCTGAATTTCTTGTTTTGGCTGCCTATGGTCTCCAAATCTCCAAACCAAAAAAGGGTCCGGAGAGGTCCTCGAGGTTGAAAGAATCACTGCAGGCCATCCTTCATTTCACTCGACCACAAATACCCCTTTATAGAAAAATTGCAAGGTTTCCTGAATCTTACCTGTAAAGCAGACTCCATCCTTCATTTCACTCAGACACAAAGACTGCTTATGACAAAGTGCAAGGGTTTCTGAATTTTATCCATGACCCAGACTCTGGGACAGCCCCATCTCTTAGCAGATATCACTCAGAAAGTAGGGTGTTGATAGTGATGACATTCTGGAAGAGCTCCCTTAAGTAGGTCTCTTTTAGAAAGCAGTGCAACAGTAAATATCAGTTCTCACTGAAATATATTACAGTTAAATAGTAATGAAGTAATAAAAATCATTTCATACTGAACACATGCAACAACTCCCTTAGGTATCGCTCGGTCAAACTGTGACATGGCTTTCCATGGCCACTGTGGCATAGCTCCCTGTCATAAATCTTATACAGAAAATGAAGCACTGATAGTGACAAGTTTTTATTAAGCAATATGGGACAGCCCCCCTTTAGTGTAGTTCATTCAGAAATCAGTGCTTGGAACAGAATCATAGAATTATAGAATAAACAAGGCAAGTGGACTATGTGGCCATTTATGCTTTGCCAGTACCCACCCTAAGATCTTACTACTTGTTTAAGAAGCAATAGGTCAGTCATTACAGTGGTGAACTTATGAGTATCTATTAAACCTTTCTTAAAGAAATATAGTGTGTCACAGCCTTCATTAGTAAATGATGCAGTGGCAGTGAGTAGTTCTTTGTGATTAGTTATCTTACTTATCAGTGTGTAACAGATTTCCCCTACTGTACATCAGTATTAATTGACAGTTAATAGCTTTGAATATCATTGTCAAGTCATACATAACTAAATGGGAAATGCTTCAGGTAAGCAACAGAACAAAACAGGTTCAAGGTGGAGATAAACTGTGTATCCATCAGGGTTTCCCAGTCATGTCTAACAGGGCTCTTTACTGGCAGCACTTTATTTAATATAAAAAAAGTGGTAAATGGACTATGGATAACCAAAGCTACTGAAGACTGGCTAATATAATTATTGCAGGAAAGATGCTTAAGTTCTTCAATACAGTCTACAAAAATGCATATCTGGTACAGCAGTGATGACCTCAGTGCTAATTTCAATAATTGTTGCTACAGAAGACTTAGCAAAGAGGGCATGAACTATGACTGCAAAATAAGTGGCCATCATTTTCATTAAGAATTACGGCTAACAGTAGACAACTGAGCAGTGAGAATCTATACATGTCAGTAAAGCATATTCTGCAGCCCATCTAACTTTCTAAAGGGGAAGTCTAGTCCCTCCAGACAGATTGCTGCACCAATTTATATGTCACTGATCTACCCATTATTGAACGTAAAACTCCATTTTGTGTTTGTGCCAAACTATTATGATTCTTTACTAGAAAATCATTAGGTTGGAAATCTTGAGCTATTCAGAAAGGCTTCAGGAACTGCTTTTTATGTTTTTTTAGAGGTTACTTAGAGGCATACCTCTCAACCATCCAGAATTTCACAGAATGTCCAGATTTTTGACTAATATGTTTGGAATGCTCCTCATAAAATTTGTGGTTTTCTGGCAAATGACTGGGATGATCTGAGGATTGACATCACTAAAGCATGGCATACGTTTCGGTTTCAGACTTCAAATCCTTCAGAAAATGTATGTTAAAGCAAACAGTAAAAACAAAAATCAGCACAGTGATGAAAAGAAGAGCTGGACTCAAAAAATATTTAGCGCATTTATTTGTCTTTTAATATACTACGAACTTCTTCACAACAAATATTTTCAGCATAAAACACCACCCTTTTATACTAAAACACATAACAGTGACCAATGCAATAAATCAGTCAATTAATTGAACTAATCACATAAATAAGACTTGGAAAAAAAAATTTAAAGAAACACATAAACTTGAATGACAAGTAATGTTAAATCAATACAATAAAAAATATTTCATATAAACCTTAAATAATGCTTTCATACAAAACATATATCCACATAAAAAATGTTCTCGTATGTATATAAAAAATGTGAAAAATACCACATTAGATTACAGACCACATGTAAAAAATTATATATAGCACGTATAGCTATAGAATCTGGCTGCTGTTTTTATAATTTCTGCATTTGTGAAAACACTTTATATTAACTGTTTCATTCAAACCTGGAAAGCAATCTGCACACAAAGCAATCTGTCATTTACTCTCTACATTTAACAAAGTTTTGTAATCTCCAGTAAAAACACCAGAGTCTGCAGTGTCCAATACAAAAAATGTAAACTTTTTGAAATTGTTACACACTGCTGCATACCGTGCCAATGCGTTCACCTTATCCTTGTTTTTGAAGGCCAAAACGTGCTCATAAGTTTTACTACCTAAGGTCCTTATGGTTTTTCCTATATAAAAACTTGTACAGGAATTACATGTTGCAATACATACAACAAATCTAGAATCACAGGTATAACGACCTTTGACCCAATAGATCTTACCACAATGTTTTAACTCAACAGAACTCGAGTTAGCTAAGAATCTACATTGTCTGCAATGACCACAAGCAAAAGTGCCAAAACTTTCATGTCCACCCTTATTGTCAAAATCTGTTGTATTTTCTAAAATAGCTTTAATGTTAACTACCCTTTTGTAAGTGAACAAAGGCTTACAACCTAAAACCTTGAATAAATCTAAATGCCCCATCAAGACTTTCCAGTTATCCATAATAATGCTTTTGATAACACCCATACCATTGGAAATCGGTATTGGAAAAGCCAATTCAAATCCTCCTGTATTGTGGCTCAGGCTCAAATCTAGATTCCCATTGCCTGTAAGAATAGGACTAGCAGTGCCCTCACGTAACATGGCAACTTCTGCGACAATTTTCTTTAACCAGAATAAATCATAACCCATCTGTGTGAAAAAATGAACAAGCTTGTCAACTTCTGAAAAAAAGGTGTGCTCATCACGTGTCAAATGACTCAGCCGTATAAACTGCCCCTTGACTACACCTCTTTTCATGTGCTGGGGATGCAAGCTGTCCCTATGTAAGTACTGGTTAACAAATGTTGATTTTCTAAAAATCTTACTAGAAAAAGAAGACTTGCCTTGATTAAATTCCAAGTGTATGTCCAAAAAAATCAAATGTTTTGGCAAAACAACCATGGGTGAATCTTAAAAAAATCAGTGGTACTATTTAAATCCTTCACTAAGGTAGAAAATGTCTCAAAAATTACCTTGCCACAAAAAAAAAAAAAATATCTATATAAGATTTATAAAACAATATGTTGTTTGCCAAAAGATGTGTGACAAGATATTTCATCTCCCACATAGCCATTACTAGATTGGCAAAATATGGTGCTACCCTGGAACCCATGGCTACACCAGAAATTTGTTGAAACAAAGAGTCACCAAATTTGAAAAAAAATATTATCTAACACAATTTCCATCAAGACACACACCGTTTTGATTTTATCATTATCAAAACTAGTATAATTGGTTAGATATTCCCTGAACAAATCAAGTCTTGCTTCTTGATCATTACTTGTATATAAAGCAGTAACATCTAATGATGAAAAAACAAACTGGGTGT
Source organism: Protopterus annectens (assembly GCF_019279795.1). NCBI lineage: Eukaryota > Metazoa > Chordata > Ceratodontiformes > Protopteridae > Protopterus > Protopterus annectens. The sequence continues at coordinate 594,345,881 of NC_056730.1, read as the reverse complement.
TTAAGTTGTTAAAATTGCGTAGTAATTCTAACAAATGCCATGAGTCACGTAGGTAATGTTTCGATTTTTGAACCGCTGGGTTTAAAATATTATCTAACCAAATCGAAATGGATTCCATTTTAGAATACAATTGGTCTAAATGGGGGACACATTCTATCTTTATGTACCTTTGGGATACCAAACAACAATGCAATTTTTGGATATTCAGCCTGTAAATATTTGTATGTAGAGTGACTTATGTTACCCTGACAAAATAAATCAAATAAAAGGCAATCAACTTTTTTGAAACAATTCTGAATGTACTCAACAGTAACTTGTCTGTAGTTCTTATCGTCACTCAGCAGTTCAAACATAGCCTCTTCATAATCACTAGCCTTCATGAGAACAATAGACCCACCCTTGTCTGCTTTCATCACTCTTAATTCATGACTGATGGCCAACTCATACAAAGCTTTCTTTTCCCCAACAGAAAGATTAGATGGACTGTTGTTACCAAATTTCAAATTTTTAAATTGTTTTTCACAAAGCCCACCAAAAACTTGCAAAGTAGGGCACAATGCCGGATTGTAGGTAGTTCTCCCTTTGGGTACATCTTAAAGATGTGTTACAAACAGACAAACCCTCAAAAATGAACTTCAAATTTAATTTTCTCAAATATAATTTAAAGTCCACAATCAAGTTGGTTGGTTATATTAATACTGTTAGATCGAATATAAGTGAAACCACGCTGAAGCACAGTTATAGTGTCCTTAGACAAATTCTTACCAGTTAAGTTCACAATTTCAATACAATAATCTAATTTTTCTTTCTGTTCTTCCCTCGACCTTTCCCTTTGGTGTATATAGTCTTCAACCATTTCAGGGTTTTTGGTTCCCCGACTTGTCCACTAAAAAAGGCCCATCACTACTGGATGGGGAGGGAGCAACATGTTGTGACATAGAATGATTATTAGGTGTCACAATGCTAGTCTCAACAGATAAATTGTCAGGGGACTCAGAAGAAATAGGAATAACAACAGGATGACTCTCATTTTGGTTTTGGTTACCAGTCATGTTATACAACCTGTTAGTTTTAACAACCCCTCTTTGAACCCAATAAGCAGTGTTATTCATGTATGCTGCAAGGTCTCTCGGGGTCCATATTAAGTCATCGAACACTTAGAAAAGTGAACGATGATTTATTGACCAAAAGTAAGCGAGAGCTTACAAACTCGAATGCTTAGAACAGCTTCGCCCCCCACACCCCCCCTACTTAAATATACCAACTCCGAGATCGCACTACAGTTACGAAAACAGCAAAGTAGCAGATGTGGCCAAGCAACTTCTTTCCCAGGGAAAGAATTTGCTTATATGCCGCTTAGTCATTTTGCCTTTTTGTCTTTTCAAGTTCGTCCAAGATGCATTCGAAATAATGCGTCTTTGGTCTTCTAATAGGAACCCGGTCTCTCATCAGTTTGCCTTGCTTTCTGTTAATAATAGAAGCATTTTGTCTGTCCACTTTTGCCGAAATACTGCCATATAATGACTTAAAATCAGAAAAACAACCAAAAGTTTTGATTTTACCCTCTAGTGTCTCTATTTCAATTCTTAACTGAGCTAAGTCATTTTTATACTGTGAAATAAGCAGATTCATTAGTGCCAAACCTGTACCGTTGAAAAGTTCAACAAGCTGTTGATACAAAACTTCACCTTGTTCAACACAATTGAGAAACTTATATAGTCTTAAACCTCGTCGAACACAACCAAGTCTAACATTCTCTTCTAGATATGCTATTTCCAATTGTAAGGCCGTAGACTTTAAAGACAACTTCTCTAGTGTAAAAATATTGGCCTTACAAACTTCAAAATCATCAGAAACTGTTTGAATGAAACAATTAATATAAAGTGTTTTTTTACAAATGCAGAAATTATGAAGCAACAGCCAGATTCTATAGTTATAAGTGCTATATATAATTTTTTGGGTCTATATAACATCATCGAAGTCGTACAACTTCAAACACTATATGGTCGAACCCATATGTTCGAAGTTGTAAAACTATGAAAATTTAAAAAATAAAAATTATAAAAACGTACCTGACAGTTGTAAACAAGGGGACAAGCACCCCTGCACCCCACACACCCTCCATTTTAAATATACCAACTCTGAGATCGCACTACAGTGTAGTAAACGCAAATCTTCCCTTTCTGCACTGTACTGCATTGTAGTGCGGTCTCGGAGTTGGTATATTTAATGAGCGGGGGGTGTGGGGGACTTGCAACTGCCAGGTAATTTCTTATTTTTAATTTTTTTTTAAGTTTTCACAGTTTTACAACTTCAAACATATGGGTTTGACCATCTAGCATTCGAAGTTGTAACTTTGACAACGTGACATAGACCCTAATTTTTTACATGTGATCTATAATCTAATGTGGTATTTTTCACATTTTTTATATACATACAAGAAAAAAAATTATGTGGATATATGTTTTATATGAAAGTATTATTTAAGGTTTATATGAAAGATTTCTTACTGTATTGATTTAACATTACTTGTCATTCAAATTTGTTGTGTGTTTCTTTAAATTTTTTTCCCAAGTCTTATTTATGTGATTAGTTCAAGTAATTGACTGATTTATTGCATTGGACAATGTTGTCATGTGTTTTAGTATAAAAGGGTGGTGTTTTATGGTGAAAATATTTGTTGTGAAGAAGTTTGTAGTATATTAAAAGACAAATGAAAGTGCTAAGTATTTTTGAGTCCGGCTCTTCTTTTCATCAAAGTGCTGATTTTCGTTTTTACTTTGTTCTTTGGGAGTTGTGGATACAGTTTAAAACAAACACAGTTACTCTAGCAACTTTCTAAGTTTATAAGTGCAATATTTAAAATATGCCCCTATTTTTGAGCATTTGTCCCCTCCCCCCATATTGACGGGCTTTGACTCGATTTCTTGCACTAAGAGGTTGACAGGTATTCTTAGAGGTAATCTTTGCCTTTTCGATAAGGCAATTTCCAATCCAGTTCTGTTTGAAGGGCTATATCTAGAATGCACCACAATGAAAGCTAACACCAATAACGGAGCCATGTAATACTTCAGTAAATATGAGATACACTAATGGCGTACAGGAAGCTTCGCGCACACACACACACACACATATATATATATATATATATATATATATATATATATATATATATATAAAATGTGTGTGCATATTAAAATGACTGAAACAACATAAAATCGACAGTAAAAAGATTGACAAAGACTGAAAAGCAATAAAACTGACACTGAAAAAGACTGCAACACAAAATACTGACAAAACTGAAATTACACTACAGAAGGATTTATGCCCTTTCCCCACTGCTGTGTGACCTTGGAGTTGGTGTATATATATATATATATATATATATATATATATATATATATATATATATATATATATATATATATATAAAATTAGCATGGGATGGGGGTGCAGAGAGGCTTGCCCCCCTGCAAAAACTATGAAAAACGTGTTTCGATGTTGTCAGATTTTTCAGTGGTTTTCTATGTGCTTAGATTTTGTCACATTTTTCAACGTTTTTGCTGTGGGAACAAGCCCCCCCATACCCACTACAACCTCTGCTAATTATATATACCACCTCTGAGGTCACACAGTGGTGGGGAAAGGGTATAATCCCTAATATGAGTTCAGTTTTGTCAGTATGTTTGTGTTTCAGTCTTTTATTGTTGATCTTATGTTGCTTCAGTCATTTTAGGTATATATATATATATATATATATATATATATATATATATATATATATATAAAATATACAAAAACACGCACATATACATATATATATATATATATATATATATATATATACATATATATATACATACATACATATACATATATATGTATATATGTGTATATTTATATATATATATATATGTGTGTGTGTGTGTATGTGTGCACAAAATACCAGTATGGTGTTATGGAAATGGAAATCAGGTGTTTTGAAGGCCATTAGGTTGTTAGCTTGACAATCATTTGAAACTGTTTCAGTCAAAGAATTATGCGAATGCCACTGAGGATTCTGGGACATCCATCATTAGTATGTCTCATTCAAAAATGCTGCACTGGACTGATAGTTTTTACTGAAAAATTGTTGCTATTATTCAAATAATGTACGATAGGGGAGTGTCTGTTATAGTCTCATAAAGTTTAGTCACATATAGCTAGGTTTAGTCCCCAAGGTGAAGGCCAGGGGAATAAATGATCATGCCACTTATGACTAAATCCTCTGTGACACATTTTCCTACTATATGTTACTCCAATTTACAGTTTCAGTCAAAAGCTTATATCACTTGCCTTCTTTTTGTCTTCACTTAGTAGATTGGTATAATGTCTTTGATGTGCTTATATTCTCTCTTTTGTCTATTTTTTCCTCAATGAGTGTGACTGAAAGGGTTAATGTCACTATGCTGAATGCATACTTGATCAAGAGAGTGAAGTGTGTGCTGTTTTAGTTTACTGCAGTTTGGCTGAGTACATGTTTGAGTGCACTTTTAGTTGAGCATTTGTGATGTCAAAATGAGGAAGATGGTTTGCAGAAGGTGTCAGACTGGAATGTTAAAACAAAAACTTTGTATGTTAGAGTTTGGCCCACTGTCCACCTTACTAATGCACTCTAACCCTAATTCTAACCCTGCTACTGCCCCTATCCCCCTCTCTTTTCTGTCAAACTTTACTTGATTAAACATTTGTAGTCTTCCAGCAGTGCCATTACAAGGAAACCACCCTGATTTCTGACTCAAAATAGATATACTCTCTCTGTTATACAATATAATACAGCTATAGTACCTTTGAAGGTCAAGAGTTGTAGAAAGATTTACTCAGACTGTCCAGGCTTGATCAAACACATGGAGTAAACCCTGTATAAATCCTGCCTTGGCTGGTATTATAGCTATTATATTATGTCAAAAAAAGTTAATTTTTGCCTGGATGCAGGACCTCCCAACCTGTAGGTGGTTTAGTTTGCTGAAGTGTCAGTACCTACTGGAAGAAGTGCATGGCTTGTAGCATATAGACATGAGATGGGTCATTTGTGCTGCCAAGCAATATTAGAATGGTGGTCTTCATAGGGCTTGCACAGAAATGCGCATGTCCACAGTGGAAAGCACTGCAAGTCTTCACTTCTGTAGGCACACAAGTCAGTCACAGAGAGAGGGGTTAATGTTACAAAAAGAAAATCCCTTATGGCTGTTTAGATGATGGAACACAAGGGAATAATTAGGGTGACTGATTCTGAAGTATAGCATGAGCATGGAGTCTCATGGTAAAATTGGAGGAATGCTCAAGTATGAAGACAGGTGCAAACAGAAATGTGGATGTAGGAAGGCAAGCTGTCAGTAAAATGAGGAATGGAGAAAAAGGGAGGTCACTGGGTGATACAAAGCAGAGTAGAAGGTGAGTGTGCTGAGACAGAAGAGCTGATGGATCCTGTATAACATCAGCAGCCTAGGGAACAAAATGGGTGAACTGCGGATTGTAACATAAGAAGGCATGGCTCTATGGGGCAGAGGGATGGAGCCCTGCAATTCAGGTAAACTGGGTTCATTTAGCAACCATAGCAATGGAGGTGTCACACTAGGGGATTAATGAAGAGGCATGACCAATTCACCTCTCCAGGGGAAGGGGTAGACATCTTTGGGGGCACACAGGGCAGTGCAGTTTCTCTGAAGGAGATTGAGGAAAATACCACTTATGCTTTGGAAGAGCAGGGCTGCTAGTACAAATGTCCATGCCGAACTGATGGGACTTCCTCTGCAGACAACCCACTACACATCTCCTCCCTCGCTTTTCACTGGATGTGTGTTGGAATTAAGGGCCATAAAATTTAAAAAAATCTAGAACCACACTTGACCACTGTCTAAATGATGGCACCTCCTGGTTGACTCTCTTCCTGCTGATGAGGAATGGATGGGCTGGGAAAGAGATACTGATCAACAAAAAGCAGGGGCAAAAGAGCCAAAAAACAACAGATTATAACGGAAGAAAGAATCTTAAATATATCAAGAGTCATAACTTTGTGTATCCACATATACAGAGTGCAAAATGGTAGCACTTAGATATAACCTCTGCAGAAAGGACTGACAGTTAAGGAATGAATGTGTTGGTATACATAAGAAAGGATATAGAACATATGGCAAAGGAGGGGATAGAAAGAGAGAAAACATAGAAAATGGCAGCTAGAGTACCAGGATGAGAAGGAGAGCAATGGTGGTTAGGTTCAATGCTCAGACAAGTCAATGTGTGAGGGAAAAAACAAAATGCTAAAGGAAACAATAAAAAGATGAACTCATGAAACAATGTCTGTCTTTATGGTGGGCTTAAATTTCCAGGAGTTGATTGCCCAGTACTCACATCCTCTGTACAGTGGGGAAATGAGATCTCAAAAGCTATAATTGAAGGAAGTCTAGGACAAACACTTAGTGCATTCACAATGAGAAACCATATTCTGGACATGGTGGTAATGGACATGGGGGGAGAAGACATGTACCAAGGGTGGTAGAGCAATATCCCAGCTAAAAAAAAGGATCCAAGTCACCAAGAGGGAAGGTTAGAAGAAACAGTGGATATTACAAGTACCCCAAAAAGTGAACCACATTCAGCAATGCCAAATGGCAACAGATAAGGATAACTTGTTCATAAGCACCATAGAATGGGGTAGTATCCCCAGAGAGGTAGAGGTCATCCTTCATATATACTGAGGGTTGGTGAGCCTGAAACTGGAATACTGTGTACATTACTAGAGGACATACATGGGAACATGAGTTCGGAACGGCTCATAATGTTCACAGGAAAGTGACAAGGGTGGTAAAGGTGATGGAAATACTATATTATGAGAAAATGTTAAACTCAGAATTCACACACTACAGGAAAGGTCAGGGTGATGTGTAGGAGATACAAGTATGTGTAACAGTTAAAGGGGTTGGGTGGGTGGCCTAATGGTTAAGGTGTTTGCCTTACAAACACAAGGTGCAGGGTTTGACACTCACAAGGGATAATTGGCTAGGCTTAAAATGGCTCGCAAGGGCAGTTAGCTTAGTACTAACCTATGAAGGGTTATACAGGGAGCTGACCTCAAAGAAGAATTAAGAAGGGAGGATAGAATAATAAACACTAGCCAACTTCAACAAATATTTCACAGACAGGGTAATGGGTTGTTAGAACGATATACCAATGCTACCCTAATGCAAATGCCAACATATTGATTCAGGTGGGCACAAAACAATAAAAGGATAAGAGGAAGAGAAGAAGGGTCAGTTGCCTAAAACATGCAATACTGGAACAGACATAACTGACTATTAGCCTTTTTCTGTCTGTAGGTGTAATTCTAAGACTTGGAATCAGCATTACCAGAATTACAAACTAAAATGCTGTAAAACTAAAGAAGAACGGTGAATGCCATAAAGTACAGTTTTGTACCTACCATAAATGTAGATGTCCAATAGGTATGCATCTGCAGTCATAACAAATGGGTTGTCCTGCCTCAGGCAGCCCTTCGGTCGGCCGGATTCCAAAGTCTGGGTCTGGCCTCGGCTGATGTCGCACTTCACCCGACGCCATAGCTGCTGGGGTATAAAGGCACCAGCCGACGCCATTTTCCTCAGTGTTTCTTGCCCCAGATGCCAGGTGCCCTCTAGGAAGGCTAAATTTGGATAAATGCAGATAATTCCAAACAGTAGAAAGCAAAATATATATACATATATACATACAAACAAATACACCATAATAGATTCCCCAGCTAGCTAAAAGAGGGGTACCTAGGAATACCACAGAGGAAGGAGGGTTGACTGCAGATGCATACCTATCGGACATCTACATTTATGGTAGGTACAAACTGTACTATGTCCTTCAAGGATGCATCTGCAGTCATAACAAATGGGTAGAATACCATAGCCAAACTGGGGGGGAGGCACTAAGATAATGATGGTAGTTAAGATCCCTTGTAAAACAGCAGTTGCAAAACCTGCTCGGGATCTGGAGTATAAAGAAAGATTATAATGCTTGGCAAATGTATGCACGGAGCTCCAAGTAGCAGCTTCTAAAATGTCTTTGGTAGCCACAGGAAAGCTGTAGTGGTGGCTGTAGCTCTTGTGGAGCGAGGCCTGATATTTTCAGGAGTTGTCTTCCATGAAATGAGTAGCAGAATCGAATGCAATTTCCTATCCATTTTGAGATTGTCTGTTTTGAAATTGCTTTTCCTTGCACTCCTGTTGCATATGCTACCAGAAGCTGGCCTTGGTTCTGTCCAGATTGTAGCGCAGTTGTCTGTGTACATCCAAGGTGTGTAGTAGTTTTTCCCTGTTCTGTGGGTTGGGGAAGAATGTAGGTAAATGTATGGCTTGGTTCAAGGATACCCTGGATACCACCTTTGGCATAAAAGTAGGATTGGTTCTCAGAGACACTCTATCCTGATGGAAGATAAGGAAAGGCTGCACTGCCATTAATGCCTGTAACTCAGATACCCTTCTTGCTGAAGTGATTGCTAGCAGGAAGGCAGTTTTCCAAGATAAGAACTGTAAGTCTGCTGTTGCTGCTGGTTCAAAGGAAGTGTTAATTTTTCTAGCACAAAATTGAGATCCCATGCAGGCAAAGGTGGTTTCCTTGGAGGCTTTACATTTTTGATCCCTCTCAAAAATTGTCTGAGGAGAGGATGAGAGAAGACAGGAGGATCCATGTTGTACTCTGCTGAAATTGCTGATGCATGTATCTTAATGGAAGAATAGGACAGGCCATTGTGGAACAGTTCTGCTAAGTATTCCAGGATGTGTGCTAGGTTTGCTAGTGTGACATTTTCTCCCTTTCTGCACTCCAAATGAGGAATCTTTTCCATTTGGCTGAATATGTTTTCCTTGTGGAGGGTCTGAGCCTGGATAATGTCCTTAACCCTCTGAGATAAATCAAGTTGGTTTTGTTTTATGCAATTTTCAAGCAGTTAGCTGCAGTGTTTTTAAGTTTGGATGCAGGGTCTTGTAATTGTTCTGCGTTAGAAGTAAAGGACATAGAGGTAGATGCCATGAATGCGTCGAGACATGCTTTTCAGTAGCGGTACCAATGTTGCCTTGGCCAGTCTGGAGCTATCAGAATTACCTTTGGCTGTTCCTCTCTGATCTTCAGTAGAACTTTGTACATCAAAGGAAGAGGTGGAAAGGCATATACTGTCAGGTCCTTCCAGCTGAAAGAAAGGGAGTCCACCCTCCAGGCAAGTGGGTGGTATACTCTTGAGCAGAATTTCTTCAGTTGGTGGTTGTGTGGGGAGGCAAACAGGTCTATCTCTGGCATTCCCCATTTCTTTGTTATGGTTTTGAAAATATCTGGATGCAGCATCCATTCGTGAGCATCCGTGGTAGTCCTGCTTAAGCTGTCTGCTAGTGAAGTCTCTTTTCCTGGTACAAATGTGGCCTGCAGTTGGATGTTGAGATTCAGGGCCAAGTTCCACAGGTCCATTGCCGTCCGGCATAGAGGGTATGAATGTGTGCCTCCCTGTTTGTTGATGTACCACATGACTGTGGTATTGTCCGTCCTTATCAGCAGGTGTCCTTGCTGGATGAATGGTCTGAATGCCTCGATTGCATGTTTCACTGCCAGCATCTCCTTTAGATTTATGTGTAGATTCAGCTGGTCTTGTGACCATAGGCCTTGGATACACTTGTCTTCCATGTGTGCCCCCCAGCCTAGGTCTGGGGCATCCGTGGTGATGGTCTGCCTTGGATGTGGTTTGTGGAAAGGCAATCCTCTGTTTATCTGACAGGCCTGAGCCCACCACAGGAATTCTTTTTTCAGACATGGAATGATTGGTATCTGGGCTTCTAGACTGTGTCTGTGTTGAGACCATACATTCCTTAGGTACCATGGTATCTGGGCTTCTAGACTGTGTCTGTGTTGAGACCATACATTCCTTAGGTACCATTGTAACTTTCTCATATGCAGCCTGGCATGTGGGATCAATATTATGCAGGATGCCATGTAACCCAGGGCCTGCAGGACTTTCCTTGCAGTAAGCTGAGTTTGTCTTGTTAATGCCATGAAATAGACTGGTAGTTGCTTTTGTTTTTCCTCTGTGAGAAAAGCCATCTGAGTTATTGTGTCCAGTTCTGCACCCAAAAATGTTATCCTTTGGGATGGCACTAGTCTTGATTTTTGTATGTTGACTGTATCCCAAGGCTTGCAGCAGTTGTATGACATTGGCCAAATCCTTTATTAATTTTGTCTTGTTGTCCGCTTGTATTAGGCAGTCGTCCAGGTATGTAATTCCCTGAAGCCTGCAATGAGCAATTACTGATGCCAGGCATTTCGTGAATACTCTGGGCGCAGTAGATAAGCCAAAGGGCAATGCTGAGAATTGATAATGCTCTGATCCTGCAAGAAATCTGAGGTGTCTTCTGCAATCTGGTCGTATAGGGACGTGCAGGTATGCCTCCTTGAGATCTAGAGTCACCAGCCAAGACTCCTTGCCCAACATGGGAAGAAGTTGCTGTAGGGTCAGCATTTTGAATTTTGGAACAATGAGGTATGTGTTCAGTGCGGACAAATCGAGAATAGGCCTCCATTGATTTTCTTTTCTTGGTACAAGGAATAGTCCGAGTAAAATCCTTGGCCTTGTTCCATAGATGGTACCTTTTCTATTGCTCTCATCCTTAGTAAATTGATGATTTGTTTTAGAGCCTCTGATTTCTGGCTTGGTGGAAGGTTTGGCATTCCTCTCTTTGTTGGTAGAGTGTGGAAGTGAAACCTGTAGCCCTTGTCTATTGTTTGTAAAGTCCATTTGTCTCCTGTAATACAATGCCAATTTCTTGAGAATAAGCTAGTTCGCCAGCGCTTCAAGGGTGCTTCCAGTTGTTCCCTGGTAGGCGGAATCAGAGCCAAGTCATTGTGTCTGTCCTGTAGAAGTGGTTGCAGTCGCAGCTGTGGCGGCACTTCTTTGGTTGGCAGATTGCCACTGACGACCCCTGTAGGCACCCCTAGATTGACCTCTGCCTCTTGGGCGTCTATTTCTGCCTCTCTGTGCTCTGGAGGTGTCTGGAAAGGACCAATTCTTTGAAGGCCAATTTCTGCTAAACCTCGGAGGTTGGACCTGCAAAAAATCCTTGACTGTTTGGACAGATTTTGCTTTTCTTCCACTTTCTTTAGAACCTCCTGCAGGGGAGCCAAACAAACTTTGTTTCTCCATAGGGGCATCCAGGAGTTTAGACTTAACATGGTCTGGTAAGGATTGTTCTTTTAACCATGCATCCCTTCGAATCACTGCTCCAGGCATAGCTGATCTAAATGAACCCTCCAATGCATCATAGCCACATTTTAAGAAATGATTACTGACCTGCTGAGAATTGTGTACCAAATCCTGAAGGGACTTACGGTCTAAAGGTTCAGGAGAGCCAGCTTTTATTCAGCTGATCTAACAAAATTCCTGGTACTGTATCATGTGAAATTGACAGTTTAAAGCCCTGGCAGAAAGAGTAGCAGATGTATAAACCTTTTACCCCATCTCTAATGCTCTAGATTCTCTTTCAGATGGTAGTGGGTTTTGGCAGAGGCAGCTGCAACACCTTTAGGGCCCTGAGAAATGGTTTCTGGGTCTGCAGCATGAGCCTTATACAAGTGGTAGTGAGAATCTGGGACCCTGTAGTATCTGTCAGGCTTTGCAGGGGCCAGGGGAAGAGAATCAGGGGCAGTACTGGCATCATTGTATGCATCGTCAACAACTGATAGTACAGGTGGAATGGCTAAAGGCCTATGCTGTGGTAAGTGTAAAAAAGTCCTTAGCCTTTTCCTAGAATCAGAAAAATCCTGACCCTGCCATTGGAAGTGTTCCCTCATTGAGTGTAGGGTCTCCCCAAAAGAAAATTCTTCTGGAGGTGAGGCAGAAGGAATGGAGTCTTCTGCATCAGAATCCTCATAAGGTGAGTACGGGCCTTCTTGATGGTCCGATACATCTGAACCATCCGAGAAGTAGTCAGAGGACAGAGGTTTAGGGGGTTCAGTCCTAGGCCTCTCTCCAGGAGGGGTTGTGAGGCCCTGTCTGGGTGAGGATGGGTTCCCCTGATCAGAGAAATAAGGTCCTCAGCAAGGCGGAGAATCTGGGAACTTGAGGTAGGCCTGTGAGAGGGAGCTTTTGAAGGTAAGGCCTTGGAAAGTTTGGCTGCTTTAGCCCTGGAAAAGACCTTGATAGACATAGAAGCAGGGGGTTGGCTGCCCCGCGTGCAGGAGTAGAGATGTCCAACGGAATAGTGTCAGACAACTCTTGTGCCTGCTACTTCAGCAGGAATTTCTGTAGCCGACTCAGCCATGGCCTGTGTGGCCTCGGTTATCGGAGGCATGCTTGCGTCGGAAGGAGAACCGTCTCGGGTTTCAGAGAAGCGAGAACCGACAATGAGTGGGCCTAACCGTGGTTTCAGCGAATGTCGGTCCTTTCTTTGCATTTTAGCTAAATGTGTAGTCGGAGTCTCCGATGGCATTTTATAAGCAAAAGTGGAGCCAAAAACTCTTCTGCAACAACCGACCGACCCTAAAGAGTCCGTCGGTTGAAGAAAGCACAGGCTAAACAAGCTGATACGTGGTCTGGGCCAAGGCAGTAAGAGTAGAAATCCTTATGAGGTTAAACAATTATTTACTTTGTCTGACACCGGCTGAGGCAAGAGAGTCAAGAGGACGGCACTTAGCTTTGAGTCTCCTGCACGCTGAAATCTCTGGATCTGACTGACCGGCACTTGCTAACAGCTTGCTTGCCGGGCACGCGCGGGCAAGAAAGGCTGAGGAAAATGGCGCCGGCTGATGCCTTTATACCCCAGCAGCTATGGCGGGTGAAGTCCATCAGCGCAGCCAGACCCAGTTTTGGAATCCGGACGCAGGACAACCCATTTGTTATGACTGCAGATGCATCCTTGAAGGACATCTGTTCTCCTTTAAAGCTCTTTTTTTGCATAGGGGCAAACACCTACATCTCCTATACACACACATTATAAATACTAATTCCATGATCATTATACCTCAGAGAAAAGGAAATATTCAGACAGCCACCTCAGGCATAGTATATGTAAGTCCCAGTTTTCTCATACTCATGTTTCTTTAAATATTGGGAGCAGACCTGCAAACTTACCCATGATAAGAAGAGGACTATACTTCTGACTAGATGCAAAATGTAGATCCAACTCTCGCTGATGAAGACAAATTTCGCTGAAAGCGCTCATTGCTCCTAGGTTTGTTAAATATTTTGCTAATACGTTCTCGTGTCTATTAAACTTTATTTTATTGTTTCAGCAGTTTTATTAGTTTTTTGCCTTGGTGTCATATTCAGGATTCTCTTCATTTGTCATTATACTTCTGACTAGAGGTCTGCAAACATCATAAAAGGTAACTTGGATAAAAGCCTAAGGAACTGTTGTCATTATGTGAAATTTAATAAAGAATGAAAATAACTCCTCCAAATAAAACTTGGCTTGTATAACTTCTCACCCATTACACCCCTGTTATACACCATGTGAAGTAGCCTTACTCCCAGTTTTTACTGCGTTTCCTAAAGCAGCTTAAAATCAACCATCAGAACTCTCTGACACATCCACAGTAACTATGGATTACCATGTTTGTACACATCTTGGTTTCCTTTCAGACAGCAGATATTTCTGCTGCTAGTTGATGGACTATATCTGTCACCAGCAAGTTTATACATCTTTTTTGTAAACTTGAGGAGTATTTCATGTGCTGTGCAGTTAGAGAATTAAGGTGCATGTTTTTGGAAACCAACATATTAATTTTGCGCCTCAGACCACTCAAAGATATGCAAGTGATTTCCTGAGAATAGAAGAGGAGGCCAGGAAGATGACGCTGCCAGAAATGCATTACTTGATAAGAAAATATGGCAATCATATATGAAGTAGGTTCTGTAGTCATGTCTCTCAATGAGTGAGTGAGGTGGGCACTACAAGAATGAAGGTACTCAGGAGGTTTTTGTTATATTATCCCTTGCAAAACTTCAGGAGGTGGTTTCACAAGGTATTTCAGGGGTTAGAGTTATCAGTTTTAGAACTATTGTGCTTGCAAGATATCACTCTGTTGTATCTTTCTGTCTAATTTATTTATATTTGCTATGTGGGACTTTGTGATTATCTAGGTTTGCTATGTGGGACTTTGTGATTATCTAGATTTGCTATGTGGGACTTTCTGCGTGATTATTTAAGTTAGTTATAATGCGGAACATACTAAGGCATAATATCAGGTGATTTTTAAATATTTAGGTAATAAGGCATATGATAAAATTAAAAAATATGTCACTACTTGGAGGTATCTCTGTACTGATATGCCACAGAAGATTATGGCCATAATGTGCTATGTTTTGCCACAGATTCTATGTGTACTTCAGACCATCCCCATTTATGTCCGAATCCAGACCAGTAACGAGTGGTGTGCCTCAGGGCTCTGTCCTGGGGCCCCTCCTGTTTGGCATATACTTCTCAAAAGTACAGGCAAGCACGGAAGGGCTGTGGCTGACTAAGTTTGTGGACGACTGCAAACTGAGTGCTATAATAGAGTCTCCGGCCGACATGGAGATCTTCCAGAAGGGCCTAAATGAGACTGATGCATGATGTCAAAGCCATGGTCTCAAGCTAAATGCAAAAAAATGTGTAGTAATTCCCTTTGGAAAAACAGAGTACCCGCAAACTACAACATAGGTGGTAATCCCTGAAATCTGAAGAAGAAATAAGGGATCTAGGGACCCAAGTAGATAGTCAGCTTTCCTTTGGTAACCATGTTGCCAAAGTGGTTAGAAAATCCTTCTATGTGACCCATCTGATCATAAAAGGGTTCGCATCAAGATCTAAGGATGTAATGGTGCCCCTCTACTCTTCCCTCATCAGACCCATTACTGAGTACAATGCACCAATTGGAATGTACCTGGCTAGACATCTCCAGCAGCTGGAGACACCACAAAGGTACCTAACCAAGAGGATTACTGGCCTCAAACAGTTGCCCTATGCAGCACGACTGAAAAAGCTAAGACTGTTCTTGGCTGCATACTGCTTTCTCAGAGGCGATCTCTGTCTAACGTACAGAGCCATGTCCAACCCAGAATTGTTGAACATGCTCCATCTTAGCAAAACCAAATCTACTCGAGCTACAAGCTCTAGGGATATAAACTTCAACACAATAATGAATAGAACATGCTGGAAGGATAGATTCCCTTTACAGAGACTTCCCTTACTATGGAACAGGGTCCCGATCTACATAAGAGAGAGCCCCTCACTATTACTCTTCAAGAGGAACCTTGATGAGTGGATGGGTAACAGAAAGTTCACAACGGGGATCACACCAACAGCACTACTAGATAGGGGCCAAGGGTACTAGCTGCTAGTACAAGGGTCTAGAGAACTACTAAAGGGGTGGTGAATACCGCACAACATTGCTGGGCTAATATATGCCTTCGGACAGATAACCCAGTACCAACCTATGAACCTATGAACCTATTTCCCTACTATAAGTAATCCCTTATGGTGCTGTTGACCAACTTTGGGCAGATGAGCAACTTAGGCTAAATTGGGATCATCTTATTATCCCATCAGGATATGTTAGGATTTGTATATGATGAACTTATATCAAGAGCAGGAACTCATGGACGAAACAGTCCCTAAATGTTTAACTGTCTGATTAAAGTTGTCAGGGAAAGCTTTAAGAACTAAAACAATAGACTGGATTAAGAAAGTTCTACCCATTAAATATAGCCAAATTTGGGGTTTCTGGGAAGCATCATTCTCCAGTTTTCTAGGGAAATACAAGAATATGCAAAACTGGGAACATTTTAATGAGAACAGGGAAATAACACATTAAATCTTTAAAAGAGTGCAGGGCAATAACACATTAAACCTTTAAAAGAGAGTGTTCCCATCTCCACAAGTCAGTACAATACAGTATAAAAGGTTAGTTGCTAAGATGCGTCAGATCAAGATTGCGAAGGTTTTTGCTCTGGGCAGACCGAAGTAGGTTGTGTGGTTATCAGAAAGATAGGGCAGAGAATCATCCAAAGGCACAAAAGGCAGACTTTACAGTATTATGATAATATTGAGAAGTAGCCTTGTAAATATCTTTAAACTTCAATGGGAGAGGCAGATGACCATGCAAGCAGATCCCCAAAAACAGGGGAACATGATGCTAATACTCAGATACACTTCTAGGTCTAGACAGTACAGAATTTTTGGCTGGAAGTGTTAATGCAAATTATTTATTTATTTATTTACATTTGTTGACCGGGAGTGTCCGACTGGACGTAGGTCCATTTTCAGCGGAGGCCCAGGGAGATAAGCTCCACAGTTAAAATAAACATAGTTACATTGGATTACATAGCAATTAACAATTTAACATAGCAATTAATTGCAAACATATTTACAGATGAAGAACATAGTATATCAGTAGACAACTAGAATCTTTATCTGTGAAGTACATAATAGACATTAACAAATGTTACAATAAGAAGTTCCTGCTGTAGAATAAGTACTAGACTTATGAGCTTGCTATAATCAAGGTAGTTAGTGGGGTGGAAAGAAAGGTAGTGATTGGATGAGGTGGGTGATATTAGAGTGGGAGTTGCAAGGGCATAGCCAGCATGTTTTTAGGTGCGCTTTATTAAAGTTTTGAAGTGGGTGCATGATGGTACGGAGGTAATTGTGGTTGGAGGGAGTTCCATAATTTGACTATGGTGCAAGAGAATATTGCTTCACCAGCAGAGTTATTGGCTTTAGTGATCTGCAAGTGATTTTTGTTGCTGGATCTTAGTGGTCTGGTGGTGCGATAGGGTTGGAGTAGATTCTGGAGGGATGGGACATTTAGTGGATGGTTTACTAGTTTGTGGGCGAGTGATAGTTGATACCATTGAAGGAGGTGAGGGAGTTCAAGCCAGCCCAGTTCAGCAAGTGAGAGACAGTGGTGACTATGGTAGGATGCCCCTGTGGTGAACTTGGCAATTTTGTTGTAGCAGGTCTCTAGCTTGTTTAGATCACATTGCCTTAGGTTGGTATATATTGGAGAGGCATAAAGTAGGGTGGAGATAAGGTGGGAATTTGCTATTGAAATCTTTGCTGCTTTGGTAAGAAGTTGCTTATTTCTGTATAATGCTCCTAGTTTTTTGTGGACTTTTTTATGGTCATGGATATGAGAATGTCGAATTTTAGTTTATTGTCTATTTCCACTCCTAGCAATTTGGTGTGTTCGGTTGGGTATATAGTGGTGTTGTCTTTTGCTGTGATGTTAAAATGACAGTTGTTTTGAGTATGTTTGGTGGGTTGGAAGATGAGTAGTTTAATTTTGTTTGGGTTGAGCATTAATTGGGCATTGGATAACCAAGTTTCAACAGAGGAAAAGGCTTCCTGTGTGACTTTTTGCAGTTTGGGTAGGGACTGGGCTGAGAAGATGATGGGTGAGTCATCTGCGCATTGTATGAGTGTGCCATGTTTGGTGGCAGAGGCTAGATTATTGGTGAAAACAGAGAAGAGTAGGTGTCCAAGGATGGATCCTTGGGGAACCCATAAGGAGACAGGTAGTTGGGGAGATGTGTCATTCTGCCATACAATGGATTGTAACTCTGAAACCAGTTGGTAACTGATTGAGAGAAGGATAGTTTACTGAGGACAGAGATGAGTTGTTTGTGTGGGATCATGTCAAATGCTTTAGATAGGTCTAGGAAAGTAGCAGAGGAGAGATAGCCATTGTTTTTATGCTGATGGATAGTGTTAGTAAAGGAGAGTAAGGCAGTGGTGGTGCTATGGTTTGGTCGGAAACCATGCTGAGTACTGGAAAGGAGGTTGCTAGTAAGGAGGTAGTCTGAGACCTGAGAATGTATGCATCTCTCTAGTATTTTGGAGAGTGGAGATAGAATAGCTATGAGGTGGTAATTGGTTAGTTCTGTGGAGGGGCCACCCTCGTGGAGGGGAATTATATGTGATACTTTCCATACTGTGGGAACTTAACTTTCTGACAGAGATCGGTTAATCAAGATGGATACTGGGGAGGCCAGAGCATCAGCTGCGATTTGTATGTATTCACTTGGGAAGTTGTCTGCTGCTAATTTGGTGGACTTAAGTTTAGTTAAGAGTTTTTTTTATGTTGGGGGTAGGTACAGGAGAAAAAGAGAAGGCAGTGGGGAGATTACTAGTTGAAGGTATGGGTTGGAGGGGAGGGGGTTGTGTTGTTTAGCTAGTGATAGTATGGTTTGTGTGAAGTGTGTGTTGAATGAGGTAGCAATATTTTCGGAGGAGTGAGGGATGTTAGGAGGGGTACTGACTTTACCTGGGTGGAGGATGGTGTTTATGGAGGACCAGAATTGTTTGGGGCTGTGTTGGGAGGAGTCTAGGGCAGACCGGAAGTATTGGAATTTGTCCAGTTTTATTAGCTTTTTAACTCTATTGTGTAGTTCTAGGAATTTCTGTCTCGTTGAGGGGGTTATGGTTTTGCACCAGTGCTCCCACGCTTTATCCCTGTTTTTCATTTCTGACTTAGTGGTTTTCTGTATCCATGGGGAGGGTTGTGCTTTCATTCTGGAAAGTCTTATGGGGGCATGGTAATTAAGGATGCTCAGGAAGGTAGTATTAAAAAATTCAACTGCGTCATCGAGACTGAGGTACTTTAGGGGATGCCAGTTACATTCTTAGAGGGATGAGATGAATGTGAGTGGGTTAAAGTTTAGTTTTTTACGTATTTGATGGTAGATGACAGGTTTAGCTTGGTATAGGTATTTTTTGAGTAGGAATGTTGCGGAGTGATCAATGAGGCTTTTGATAAGCAGCCTTTATACCCCCAGCAAACTAAGTAGGATATTCCCAGTTGTTTCATAACGCTGCTGGAGATGTGACCTATTGGAGATTGGATGCATATTTTCTGGGAATGTTCTCAGTTAACAAGCTTTAAAAACACTTTGCAGGACTAGCAAATGAACTTTGGCCATCCCATATAAAGTTAACAAAAAGTTTGTATTTCACACTAATTATCTTCAAATTTAGCTCCCCCACTCTACATTGTTAAACTTAATGATGATGGTGGCTAAAAACTATCTCTTAGAAATGGAAGACTAGAAACATCCCATGTAAACATGACTTTGTTAAATAAATGTCTGAGTTGGCAAACGAGGAGCTCTCAATAAAGGATAAACATTTGTTGGAGGAAAGCTGATGCCAAGTAGTTAGTCTGCCTTGCCAAATATAAATGAGTTAGCTCATTATTATAAACTGTATGTATTTCACCACGTCTGAGAATGTAAGGTTATTCTTCTTTGCCAACCAGTCTGCTGTATGTAACTGTACTGTGCTATAATAAAGGTATATTTAAAAAAAATATTCAGGTAAAATATTTGTTAGATTACTTATAGAAAGGGTGAACCTTGGCAAGGAGTTACTGTTTTACAGCTAGTAAACTATTACAGTTAATCAGAAAAAAATGTTGAAAGAATTTATCAATGTGTTTTAAGAAACAAATGTGTTTAAAAATTAACAGCATTAAAGCAACTGTCATCACTTTCAGAGGGCAAATACTTGTATGTGTAACAGGGGTGCTATTTATGCAGTTGTCTAGATTCCTGGTGCCATTTATGTTAGTAAGATAAAACATACTTGAGAATTATTGGTTAGGGATCATTTAGCAAGCTTAAGAAAGGTCAGATTTAATTCTACCTCAGTGAGTATTATTAAATCTGGGAATAATGACTATGCCTTAATGACAGTCTTCAGTGATTCACTGAATTAAAACAACTAGTTTAGGCTACAATAAATAAGCTAAAGCCAAAGTCTTTGATGAAAACGAAATCCTTCTGATTAAATAGCAGCTCACAGAACATCATCACTGTTGCATATAATAATTAAGGTTTACCTCTGCAAAAGGCAGTTTTAAAATTACTTATTTACAGGTCCATTCATTGTCTATTACTAATCAAGGCCCCAGCAATAATCTTGTGGAGTAAATTGATTATGGGCACTGGGCAGTGATTTACACTCTAAATCAGTGTTTTTACTGCCTGACTCATTGAATTGCTGCAGTTTTTGAAAGAGTACTTTACAGCACATTCTCAAACTCTGCCACTGGGAGCCTCATTCATTCCTCACAAAAATCCTAGAGTTACCCTTCAGTATCAGAAAATAACCTGGGCTTCTCATAGGTGTGTATTAGGATAATGACCACTAGGGCCTTTTTTAAGCCTAGCTATACATCCCAAATCTTTGACAAGTTCTGGCACACTTGATAAGTGCAATCAGGGGCTTGGTACATGAAACATTTACAAGCAGGGGCCTGGGAGATGAACCATTTACAAGTTATCTTTGTCCATTAGAGATATAGGTGCCAAACCAGGGATGAATTTCCTGTTCCCCATCCAATTGTTCAAGTTGCACTTGAATTGGGTTCATAGGTTCATACTAGGCTATCTGCCCTAGGGCATTTATAAGCCTAGCCAGAATGTGTTTGGCTTTCGCCACCCATTTTAAATTTATTTTGCTATGCCCTTTTTCGAGGTTAGTATACTGTGCCTCTGTCTAACAGTGACACAGAAGTGATATCCAGGGTAAACCTACGATCTCCCATCCACTCATCAAGATTCCTCTTGAAGAGAGTCAATGAGGGACTCTGCCTAACCTGGACTGGGATTTTATTCCAGAGTGAAGGGAGCCTCTGGGTTATGAAACTGTCCCTCCAGCATGTCCTATTTATTTCAGTGCTGAGGTTCAAGTCTCTCGAGCGTAGCTCGATGGGATTTGGATTTTCTGAGGTGCAGCGTGTCCATTAATTCCGGGTTGGACATGGCTTTATATGTCAGGCACAGATCGCCTCTGAACAGGCGGTATGCCACTGAGTAGAGCTGGAGTTTCTTTAACCGGGCAGCATATGGCATCTGTTAGGTGGGTTAGGGAGGAACTCTGCTTCACATAGACGGGGAGTGTGTTCCAGAGAAGGGGTAGTCTCTGAAATACATACCTATCTCTCCAGAAGGTCCAGTTTATATCACAGGCCTTTAGAATGGGTAATTCAATTTTTTTTTCTGTAGATATCTAGGATGTCCATCACAGCAGGGTCCAACAATGGCTTGTATGCTTGGCATAGATCTCTCCTCAATACCCTGTAGGAAACAGAATACAGGGATAGGGCTTCAGACAGTCTACATAGAATATGTTAATTATGTCTTGTATTCTTTTGGTCTGGAACCTCTGTGGACAATAGAATTGCTGGATATGCCTGTTTAGGTACACACCAAATGGGGCACTGTACTCAATACTCCTACCTCTCAACCATACCAAATTCCTTGGAATTTCCCAGTTTTGAGGCTAAAATAATGAGGTGCCATGAATTCCCAAGTGGCCCCTTCAAATCATGATTTTTTTCTTTTGTTATCAATTTATTCAGACAATGCTGCCATCATCGCCCATCACCAGCATATCCTGCAACATCATCAACATACAGGGGCATGTGTGATGATGTCAGCATAGTGAGACTGTGCCAGACCCTTGACCTAACTGTATGTAAGAGAGAATGGCTTGTGCCGGCTCGATCCATGGAATGCATTTGGATATATTTTATGCTCTGCTAGAACTCTAAGCTGATAGCCTGGCAGACCATCGAGCTGAAAATGATCATGGCAGTTGCTGCAGTGGGCAGCTTTTTCCTTCTGCTGACAGGTAAGCAACTTAAAAGTAGCTGGGACTGTTCTGACAGTTCTCAGGTTTGAATCCACCTAAGACTAAAAAGAGTCATTTTAAATTACTACGTTTTGCTAAAAAGTATACTGCAAAGATTATTGTAAATTTGGTTTTAGGTGTGGTGAAGCATCCTGCCTGAACTTTCACATCTTGAGAATTAAAGTTATTTTGTGTGTCATGGTGGGTAGGTGCTTGGTAAACAAGACTGTAATGGGAAGGTATTGAAAATTTATAGAAGGCTGCTATCAGTATAGTGTATTAGAAAGTAAAGCAGGTGTGGACTGGGTAGGAAATGGGATCGCAATGACTCTGACTTCAGAGCAGAGTAGTGGCTACATCTAATATTACAGCTTATTGCGAATGCTAATTTATTTATTTTAGCATAGTCTATAAAAAGGGCAGTAGTCTGCCCGTGGGTGAAAAGTATCATAAGTGTAGATGTTCAAGTGTATTCACTGTTGCAGTCATCACATTTGGGTTATCCCTGTAAGGGTAGCCCTCAGTCGGCCTGAATACTAGAGGCTTAGTATTTCTGCATCAGCTGATGTCGCTTCAGGACTGACGTCAGGCCATCAGTAGTATAAAGTAAGGCAGCCAACACCATTACATCAGTTTTTCTTGTCCTGTCAGAAGCCCCCAAGTGGGAGCTAGGATATGATGGAAGAACCCCACCAGTAGAAAGTAAATACCAAAAGTTCCTTGTAAGGAGAGAGAGAGGGAGAGAGAAAAGGGGGATGGAGGGAGGGAAACCAGGACTGCAACAGTGAATACACTGTGACATCTACATTTATGGTAAGTGTACACAACTGTTCTATGTTCTTCATGTTTCACTGTTGCAGTCATCACATTTGGGTTGATTCCTAACGTTGAGGAAAAGGGTGGAGGCAGTCATGAAGACTAGGGGCTGGCTAGGATGCCCTGCAAGACTGCAGTGGCAAAGCCTGCCCTGGATTTGGAGAAGATAGACTGGTGGTAATGTTTGGTAAAGGTGTGAACAGATGTCCATGTGATAGCCTCCAGGATGTCCCTGGTGGGGACTCCTCTGAGGAAAGCTGCAGAGGTGGAGGCTGCTCTGGTATAGTGAGTCCTGACCCCTTAAGGGGGAGGTTTCCCGTGTTGCTTGTAGCAGAAATGGATGCAGTGTGCTATCCATTTGGAAATGGTTTGTTTGGATATGGCTTTGCCCTCTGCCCCTGCAGCAGAACTGACTAGCAATTGATCAGTCTTTCCGAGTGATTTAGTCCTGTCTAGGTAGAATCAGAATGGTCTGTGCACATCTAGAGAGTGCAAGATTCGTCCCCTCTTGTTTTGTGGGTTAGGGAAAAAGATGGGCAAATGAATGGATTGGTTGAGAGCCACGCTAGACACCATTTTGGGCATGAAGGATGGGTTAGTCCTGAGGAACACCCTGTCAGCATGGAAGATGATGAAGGGCTCTACAGCCATGAGTGCTTGCAGCTCAGACACTCTTCTGGCTGAAGTGATGGCCAGAAGCAAGACTGTCTTCCAGGAGAGATACTTTAACTCTGCTGAGGATGCTGGTTCAAAGGGGGGCAGGGTGAGCTTTTCCAACACAAGGTTTAAGTCCCAAGCTGGGGTAGGTGCCCTTCTGGGTGGCCTCAAGTTGCTAGCCCTACTCAGGAACTGTTTAATGAGTGGGTGTGAGAAAAGTGGGTGCTCAGTGTTGAAATGAGCAGAGACAGCAGAGGCATGAATTTTAATGGAGGAAAAGGAGAGACCACTGTGTAGCAGGTCAGCTAAGTAATCCAGTATGAGAGGTAGGGAGGGTAGTGCTGTATCAGCTCCCTTAGCCTGAATCCAGGTGCAGAACCTTTTCCATTTGTCAGCATAAGACTTTCTACTGCTAGGGCATCTAGCCTCACATACAACATCTAGAACCTGTTTACTGAGGTTGGCAGCTTGGTCAGTGGTTAGGGAATAAGCCAGGCTGCCAAACTGAGGGTCTGCAATTGGAATGCATGAATTTTCCTTCCCTCTGGGTCAGGAGGTTTGGGGTCATGCCAAGGTGGCAGTGGGGACAGGCTGCACAGCAGTGGGCACCAGTGCTGGTGAGGCCAGTCTGGTGCAATTAGAATTGTCCTCCATTTTTCCTCCCTTATTTTGAGTAGTACCCTGGTAATGAGAGGTAGTGGGGGAAATGCATAGACTGAGAAGTTGACCCAGGGAAAGGATAGGGCATCTACTTTCCAGGCCCTGTGGTGAGGTTCCCTGGTGCAGAACTTCTTGAGCTGATGGTTGGAGTGGGAAGCAAAGAGGTCGACCATCGGGGTGCCCCATTTCTGCATTATTAGGATGAAGGCTCTTTGGTCTAACTGCCACTCATGTGGTTCCAGAAGATTTCTGCTTAAGTTGTCTGCCAGAGAGTTTTGAGAGCCTGGCAGGAATTGTGCTAACAGGTGTAGTTGCATAGCTGAGGCTGTGTGCCAAAGGGTCATGGCGAGCCCGCACAGAGGATAGCAGTGAGTCCCTCCCTGCTTGTTGATGTACCACATCACAGTGGTGTTGTCTGTTTTGATCAGTAGAGCTCCTGGGGAGAGAAGGGGCCTGAAAGCTGTCAACATGTGCTAGACAGCTAACATTGTTTTTTGGTTGATGTACAGGTGTATTTACTGTGGGCTTCATTGGCCCTGTATGCACCTGCCATCCCAGTGTGCGCCCCAGGCATAGCCTGATGTGTCTGTGGTGAGGGTCTGGGTGGTATGGGGTGATGAGAAGGGTAGCCCTCTTTTGTGGTAGCAAGGTATCATTGGAATAAGAGTTTCCAGATCTTGAGAGTGTTGACACCAAAGGCTTTTGATGAGAAGGGTAGCCCTCTTTTGTGGTAGCAAGGTATCATTGGAATAAGAGTTTCCAGGTCTTGAGAGTGTTGACACCAAAGGCTTTTTAGGTACCACTGAAGTTTCCTCATATGCAGTCTGGCATATAGAATGAGTAGAATGCAAGATGCCATGAACCCCAGAGATTGCAGGATTTTCCTTGTGGATAACTGGGTTCTGGTGGCCAGCTGAGAAAAATAGGTTGTCAGGTAAGTTTGCTTTCCTGGAGTAAGGAATGCCATCTGGGATGCTGTGTCCAGGCTTGCTCCCAGGAATATAATCCTTTGGGTGGGTACTAGTTTGCATTTCTTTTCGTTGATAGTGTACCCTACAGAGGTCAGTAGGGACTTTACAAAGGTCAGGTGCTTTAGCAGCTTTTCCTGACTGTTTGCCTGAATTAGGCAGTTGTCTAAGTATGGGTAAATTTGAATGTTTCTTTGTGGTATCACCAGGAAGGTGTTTAGAATGGATAGATCAAGGATGGGGCACCAGGTGACCTCTTTTCTGGGTACAAAGAAGACCCTGGAGTAGAAACCTTGGCCTATCTGTTCTGCAGGAACGTGCTCTATTGCCCTCATAGACAGCAGGGAAAGGACTTGTTTTTTGGCCTCTGCCCACTGGTTTGGAGGTAGATCTGGGAACCCTTTTGGGGTTGGTAGAGTGTGGAAAGAAAATTTGTATCCCTGGGACACTATGTTGAGGACCCAGCAGTCTCTGGTAATGGTGGCTGGTGTTTGCGTGGAAGGAAAGTTTTCCTCCTTGGGGCAAGTACAGGTGGGCAGAGGGAGCGGGTAGAAGTGGAGAGTCATTGTGAGTTCTTACCATGTGGGGGTGGCTTTGCACTCCCTGGTTTTGAAGTGGAGTAACTCCATTGCTTTGATCTCTGCATTCCCTGTGGATGTTGTCTGGGAGGTCTGCTTCCCCGGGGTCTGGGCTGAACTGCCTGCAGGGGGCAGGAAATGACCAGTGTTTGGAGGGGCAATGCCTACTGAACCTAGGTGGCTGGACCTGTAGGAAATCCTTAACTGTCTGCATAAATTTAGCTTTTTTTTAAGACCTCCTCTGCATTGGTGCCAAATAAGTTGTCTTTGTGCAAGGGTGCATCCAATAATTTAGATTTGACATGGTCTGGTAAGAGCTGTTCCTTAAGCCAGGCATGCCTTCTAAGGACATAACTGGTGACTGCTGCTCTGCAAGAAGCTTCTAGGGCGTCAAAACAACAGTGTAAGGTGTGCATAGTTTCCTGACTTGCAGAATGCATTAAGTCTTGTAACTCTTTATTTTCTGTGCAAGCAGGAAAGGATATTTTTCATTTGAGGAGTTCATTGGTATGTTGCTGAAATTTTAGCATATGGAACTGACAATTTAGTGCTCTGATAGCAAGAGTAGCAGAGGTGTATACTTTTTTCCCCATCTGTCTAGTGCTCGGGAATCCCTGTCTGAGGGGGTGGGATTCTTAGCAGATGTTGCTGTCATTTCTTTAGGCCCTTGAGAAATGACCTCAGGGTCAGCAGTAGGACTTTTGAAAAGAAATTTGTGCAAGTCAGGGACTCTGTAATATCAAACTAGATTCCATGAAAACATCATCCACAACATCCAGGACAGGAGGAATGGCCAAGGATCTGTGCTGTGGAAGATCTAAGAATTCCCTGAGTCTCTTTTTTTGACTGAGGGTAGTCCTGACATTCCCTTTGGAAATGCTCCCTTAAAGTATGAAAGGTTTCCCCAAAGGAAAAGTCCTCCGATGGAGAGGCTGAAGGAATGGATTACTCTGCATCAGAATCCTAATAAGCAGAGAGGGTTGCATTTCTTCATATTCAGATGTATCAGAGTCATCAGACTCCTGTTCAGATAAAACTACTGGGGACAAATCTCTTTTTATTTTGGAGGGGGTAGCTTGGCTTCCCCTGATCAGCATTATAAGGTCTTCTGCTATTTTAAGCATTTGAGACTGAGGCAAGGAAGCAGGTGCTTGAGATTGGGTCATTGGTTTCTTGGGCGTGGTGCATACCCTGGGCCTTAGAAACTCGGTAGTTTTTGAAAGAATGGTAGATGCGATGAAGAAGTCGTCAGTCTGTGTCATGAATCAGTAGGGCGAAGTACTTCCTCAGAAGCTGGTGCCTGCTGAGCTGCTCTGGATCCATCCAAGGTAGAGACATCCACAGCATCCTTAGTCGATGAAGAGTTTTGCAGCATACCGGACTCCAAAAGGGTCTCAATAGCGGCCTGAGACTCCACAGAAGCAGGCATCAGGGGCTGCAAAAGCACCTCACTGAGGACCAGAGAACTGACGACTAGCTTAACAGAAGCATCGTTGGTAGGTTTGGACCTGTGCGATCTGTCTCTGTCTTTATCCTTACATTTTTTTTTGGAAGATCTGCTGTCAGATGGCTTACCGAAGTCATATTGGAATTCGAGGACTGTGAGTGAAAATATCTAGCAACAATAAGGGCCTGATGACGTATAGTTCTGGCATTGAACAAAGCACAAAAACGATAGTGAAGGGCATCGTGGTCTATACCTAAGCAAGTGACACAGTAAGAATGAAAGTCTCAGTGTGGAATTTGCTTTCCACTGGTGAGATAATTGTTAACTTTTTCTGACATCGGTTAGAGCAAGAAAAAAATGATCCCCAACAGGGTACTTAGCTTTAGAAGACTTCAACTTCAATTCGGAAAACGAAACTCAAGTAGCAGCAGACCAGCACACGTGCAAACTGCTTCTGCTGTGGGCTTCTTGGCAAGAAAGACTGATGTAATGGTGTCAACTGCCTTACTTTATACTATTGACGACCTGACGTCAGTCCTGAAGCGACAGCAACCGACACAGAAATATTAATCCTCTGGTATTCTGTCCGACTGAGGGCTACCCTCATAGGGATAACCTAAATATGATGACTGCAACAGTGAAACATGAAGAACATATGGTACTGAATAACATCGTGATGAGTGGAGTTGGTTATATCTTTACTTTGCAACTTTACATAAAAAAATAATTTCCAGACTTAATTAGTTCCACGACTTTCACAGTTTGTAAAAAAATATAAAGCTGCAGCAAAACTACATGGAAGAACTCTATGAAAACTTGATGATGTGGATTTATTGAATTTAGCTTTGTGGTTCAGTGTGTGTGGCTCATTTGTGTTGAAATAAGAAAGTATTTATCTTTGGTCAAAGAAGAGCGTTACCTGGTGCTACTAGGACTGATGTGCAAACAGTCTGTCTGCTGACAGTGGCGTTATCAGCACTGTGACTGGAAAAAGGCTGAGGTAACCCTGCTTAGCTGAAGACATCTCAGGTCTGTCTGGTGTATTACACTACCATACCTCTCAACTCTTGTGCAACAAAATACCAATGTATTTTGGCAAGAAATATCTGATTTGGGACATTTGAAAAAGTGCTTACCCCAATGTATTTGAGAATCTGGATATTCTAGACATCCTTTCTGCCACCCATCAGCAGATTAATTCATTAAGGCATACTTCTTAATCTCTCAAAGCAAGAAATCTGGACAAACAGAGCCAAAAATAATGGTGGGACTAAGGCTCAAAAATAGGGACAGATTTAAAATATTGCTCCTGAAAACTTGAACAGTTGCAAGAACAACAGTTTTGCATTATTATGTATTTTCTGAGGGATACGAGGTCTGAAATTAAAATCTCTGCCATTATTTGTTATTATTACTGACTTCAATCTTCATGTTGGTATCTCACAATTCCATTGGAGTGGGCAGGGTTATATGATTACGTCTGCAAATTTTATGCTAATTAGCATACAGATTTTTGGCCAGTTGTACCTACTTTTCATGAACTTTTGTTCAGATTTTTGATGTTTCCAGGTTTTGAAGTATGTCAATGATAGATCTGATGAATGCTGAATATAGTGGAACAGTGACCTAGATACCATACCTTTGCTTATGAGTTGCAAAACAGAAAATGACTTCCTCACTACTGTAGACATGTGATAGTCAAAGTCTGGATCACTGCTTGTGTGTGTCCTCAAGTTCCCAACTACTGGGTCAACTCTTAGAGGTGTGTTGTTGATATGATAGTTACCAAGGGAGAATGACTTCCCAAAGGATATCATTATGCATTTCTTGGCATTTAGTTTTAGACCATGGCTCTGACGTAAGCTAATTGTCTTAGTCAGTCCTCTTTGGAAAACATTAGTGATGGTGAGGGATTCTATGACTGCCCTAATTTGCAGTCATATGAAAATTTGGTCAGCCAGAGGCCACTGACATTGGCCTTGTCTTCAGAGAAGTAAAGGACAAAAAGGAGCAATCCCAGGACCATTCCCTGAGGGACTCCACTTATGACTGGCCTCTTTGTAGAGGTGGTCTCCCCAATTCTAACTTATTGCATCCTGTCTGTGAGTCAGCTGGCTATCCACTAGGTTACATAAGGTTTTATACCTAACATCTTGAGATTATCAACAGTGCCCCAGTGGGGTACTGTGTCAAATGCTTTGGCCAGGTGACAGTAGGCAGTGTGAACCATTTTCCCTCATCCATTGCTTTGTTGACTTTATCAAATAAGTCCATTAGGTTGTGTAGGTCATTACTCGGCCTTGATGAATCCAAATTGGGCTGAATCCAGTATCTGGAAGTTTCCTGTGTCATTACTGATGATTTCCATGACAACTGGAGGGGTTGGGAGGGTGGCCTAATAGTTAAGGTGTGGGTGGCCTAATGGTTAAGGTGTTTGCCTTACAAACACAAGGTGCAGGGTTTGAGTCTCATAAGAGTTAATTGGCTAGGCTTAAAATAGCTTGCAAGGGCAGTTAGCTTAGTACTAACCTATGAATTCTTTCCATTGCTTTGCATGTAAGACTTATGGGTCTGTAGATGGCCCAAATTTGTATAGAGGGATGATTTTGCTGTTCTTCATTCATGAGGTATGAAGTCTATTTGGAGACTATGGTTAAATAGCAATTCCAGAGAACCTGCTAGGTCATGTTTCATACTATTTAGAAGGCATCCTGGATATTGTCTGGGCCCATCAATGTAGTGTTATTGGCCTTAGAGAAAGCATTGAGGACCTATTCTCTAGTGATAGTAGGGGAAGTAATATTTGATAGTAATTCCTGAGTACAAGCTGAGGGGGACAGAGGGGTAATTTGGAGCTAAATTTATCTTCCACTAGGTTTGCTGTAACTTCTGGCTTAGTATAGGTGTCTCCATTAACAATGAACTCTGAACATACTTTGTGTGGGTTTTGAGGTTGCAGACACAGCTAAAGAATGCCTTGTGGTTGTCCTTGGCCCAGGCAGCCACATTTACCTCAAATTTGGCTTTAGTAGAATTTGTTTGCTCTCTGAGTTGTTTGTTTAATTTGATGAGAGTGTTTTTATCCAACTCAGGGCTACACCTCCTAATTTTTGCCATGATTTTCTTCCTTCTGTTATACAGCCTATTGATATCATTCCACCAAGGTGGCTTGTTTTTGAGTAAGTTCTGTACTTATTCCTGGTGGATATAGCCACCTCTATGCAGCTATTAACATGCCGTTTAGGAGTTTCTTTGAAAAGTTCCGTATAGGCAGCAATGTTCTCATGGTTTACAGGAACTTAAAATGTTGCCAGGTTATCACTTAATAGTAGGAAGTTAGTCTTAGAGTAGTTCCTGAACATTACAGAGTTAGCTGGGGTTCTGGGTTTTATTTTTAACTGAAAGGAGACCATTTTGTGGTCTGACCTTACCAGAGAGGACATTACAGTAGGGGTTGTGCAGCATTCTCCAATATAAGGGAGGACTAGATCCAGTATGTTTGCGCCCATGGTCAGCGTATTGCCAATCTGGTCCAGGAAGTTTGTGTTTACAAAATCTAGGAATCACCATGCCTGCAAGTATGGTATCATATATGATTCCTAGTTAATAGTGGGGTAATTAAAATTGCCCATGAATATGGTATCAGGTTGGATGGTGAGTGTTTCCGGTAAGCTTAAATACATGTCATGTGTTTTCTTTGTCACACAGGAGGACCAATAGCTTGCAAGGACGTGGTATGGGATTTTGCCTATGGTGATTTGAACATGCATCATCCTGTTTGACCTTACTTGAGGTATACTTATTTCTGATGTAAATTGAGACACCTCCATCTTTAGTCCTTGTCTGTCTAGTAGCTGGTCTAAATGTGTGGAAGGCATTTAGCCTTGCACTACCTGTGTACTCTCCATGGTTTTAAACCATGTCTCAGTGACTGCACAGCATTTTCAAGGGTGAGGAGAGCTTGCGGGGAGTGGAGTTCCTTGTTTAGACTCCTAGCATTGAGCAGTAACACCTTTAACTTTTCTTGGTTCTGATTTGCTATGTCAGAAATACTTTAAGTTAGGCATTGCCTTAAAAAGGCACTATGGGGAAGAGCAATATTTTAGCTAATATTCAAAAGTCTAGCACGGAGTGGTGCAGACCATCTCTGACAAAGCAGTATAATCTGTTAACCAATTCCTTCCATGCTGACAAATATTGCAACCCCTTAGAATGACACCAGGATCTAAGCCAATTATTAAAGTCAGTCATCTTCTGTTCATATTGTAGCATCATCCTTGGAGAAGGTAAAGTGATGCACAGTTCAAGGCTCATACCAGCCTAGAGACTATGACTGAGTTATACTGGTACTTGTAGTCCGTTGACCTGAATGCATGCATAATGTGGTGGATCCTGGCCCCTGATAAGCAACTGACCTTGACTTTCTTCTTAATCAGCCTGGACAGAGGAACATCAGTGTGTCTCACAACAGAGTCTCCAATGACCAGAATGTTGGATTGTGTGGTGGCTTGCCTTATGGTCTTAGAAGTAGAGGCTCCATGAGATGTGGCTGTATGTGTTGATGGGGGTGTTGTTTTGACTGAGTGCATTCGTGGTTGCTGAGAGCATTTGTTATGTGCACTTCATCTAGGAGGTATTTGGAGTCTAAAAGGGTTACATTTAAGTGCCTCAGCATATGTGGGTGTATGTGTCTGCTTTTTACTGTATGTGATGAGTGTGTTAAGAGAAAAGTTTTAAAAACATTCTGGTATTTGTCTTTTTCCTCTTCTTGCAAAGTGAACATGTTATTTGTTGGGATATGCCTATCAAAGATGGGCCTCATCTGTGAACAAAATGCAGCATTGCTTATAAACCTGAATAATATGTTTTCTGCTTTTCAGAATAAAGAGACTTGGTTATAGCTTAGTGAAGCCTGGGATAAGGACGCACGGCCGAGTAAGAGTTAATTTACTGAGGCAGGCTGTGTGTCCTGGAAAATTTGAGCTACCATTGTTGAACTGAACATTCTGTACTAACTGTTGGTTTGAGGTAATTACCACAGGTGTTTTCCATAGCCAACTGTCAACAGTCAGAAATGTAACAAAAAGTTGTTTTATTTGCAGTATAAAAGTTGATGTCAGTAAACAAGTTGACCAGAGGAGGAGACCATCTTGGCCAACATGATGTGTAATCTGGTTAGCTGCTAATAAAGAAGTTTTACATCACCTGAGGCAGATGTGACTCGTTTGAATTTTTCTTCTGACAGAGTGCAGCATGTGTAATATTGATAACCTGACTGACATTAGGAGTACTTTATGTGAGAGCTTTACCTCCAGTGACATTGTGTAAATACATCTTTCACATACCATGTCAGGCTGTTTAAGAATTAGCTGGTTGCCAGTAAACATTAGCCAATTTCTAAATTGCCTCAGGATGCCCATATCCACCAATCTGGAGTGCGAAAGTTCATATCCATGGCAACACACCCTTTTTACTGATTAGAAGGTTACAGTGAGAATATAAAGTAATGTCAGGAGTATCTGGTTTGCAACTCTGGGAGCAGTGCTTGTCACTGAAAATGAGTTGCCCTGTGTGCAACTAGGTATTGGTGACATTTCAAGGGTGTTTTACAGACCAAATGTCAACTCAAGATGCCTGCATCTATATAGGGCACTGCCAAACACTTGAGGGGAAACTACTAAAGTGGACCCTGATGATTTATGGATGGAGTATTTGGGGAGATATTCTAAAGTTAGTTTAGACAGCATCTAATCAAGCTGTACTTACTGAAAAGAAAAAAAAGTACCCTCGTCAAGAATGATGAATAGTTGGGATTTACCTGATTGACTACTACTAGTGCTGGTCTCACCACAGTTTCATGATACTGGAATACAATGCCCCTCTGCTTCTTCTCTCACCAGAAACAAAACAGCAAAACCAATCCCAAGATGAGAAGCACAACACAGGCTCTTTGATGCTAACAGTCTTGTCCCAGATGATTCAAGGTTCTGTAGGCATGTTGTAGACTTTTCCTGATAGATGCCTTGAATAGCAACCAGACCAATCAAGAAGGTCCCACATATATGCACACTGCCCATTCAGGGACAGTCATGAATCAATGCCCTCTGCTCCTTCTCTCACCAGGAGAAAAATATATGCACAGATTTCAAGCTGGCACATATAAAACAGTTATCAGGCTTTCTGGTGATCATCAGTCTCCAGGAAATAATGTCCCTATGCTCCTTCTCTCACTAGGAGAAAAACAGAAGCACCAATTCCAAGATGGCTAATTAGAGGCAAAATGTGGACTCTCCAATAATTGGAGGTCTTTGGCCAGATTTTGCAGATTTTAAAGGTAAGACGGAACAAACAGATTAGTATTCTAAGAGTTGAGTGTGCACTAAGCAGTTAGATATGAAAGATGGGGTAACTGAAGCTTTAGCAATCTAAGGGGAGATCCACCAATTTTAGAAGAGTAAGGCATATTGGATGGGGTGGGCACTTAGTATTCTGGGTCTATGGAATATAGTGGAATGGCCAAAATGTAAGTAGCTGAGTGACGGTGACTTCACAAAATGACAATTGTGTGCTTACTGACAACAGCCAATGAAAGAGGAGAGGGAAGGAAATGTGTGGTCAAATTAACATAAGGGGCTGACAACTAGTGAGACAGTGGAGTTTAAAACACAACAATGACAAGGTGGGAAGGTGGGGCACAGCTCTGGTCTCTTTCCTAGTTCAAACACGCAATTAAAAGAACACAATTAAAACATGGCATAATGAAAATACGCCGCAATATACAAAACAGAAGACAATGAAGCATAACAAATTACAAGAAAGCGATATAAGAAAAGCAAACTAAACTTTCCCTCACAGCAGTCTATGGCATAGTCTTGATGAGCTTTTCCTTTAAAGCCTTGAAATGTTTTATTTTACCCCTTATATACAAGGTTTAGTTTCTAGCTCCTCCCTCAGTTCACAGTTAATTAACTTTAAGTGACTTGTTCTAATTTCTCTGTCTCACAAAAGACACAGCTCTGGTCTTTTTCCTAGTTTAAATGTGCAATTAAAAGCAGAATGCAATTAAAACACAGAATAATGAAAATACACCACAATGTACAAAAGAGAAGGCAATGAAGCAAAACAAATTACAAGAATACAACATAAGAAAAGCAAACTAACCTTTTCTTAACAGAAGTCTATGGCAGAGTCTGAATGAGCTTTCCCAGTAAAGCCTTGAAATGTTTTATTTTACCCCTTAAATACAAGGTTTAGTTTCTAGCTCCTCCCTCTGTCCACAGGTAATTAACATTAAGTGACCTGTTCTAAATTTGGATCTATATTATATAATCAAACCATCAGTTCAATGAATGGCATTTCTTCAGAAATGCCATTCATTGCACCCCCGTGTGAGGGACTGCACCCCCCCACTAATTATATATACCCTCTCCAAGATCGTACTACAGTGGGGAAAGGGTAAATTTCCTGATCTCTACTGTAATGTGATCTCAGTAAGCACAGTTCGATGAACGTCATATTTGTTAAAATGCCCTTCAAAATAAAGTTCAATCATCTGTTCTTTCGATATTATAACAGGGACCCTCTACTTTCTGTGTAACTCAAGAAAGACACAGCTCTAGTCTCTTTCTAGTTTAAGTGAGCAGTTGAAAGCAGGCTGCATTTAAAACACAGTGTAATGAAAGTATAGCACAATATACAGAGTAGCAGACAATGAAGCAAGAAAGCAATATAATATAATATATTCTCCATTAAAATGTGTATGTTGCCCTGCAAAAAAAAGAAGACTGCCCCCCACCACAGCCCTGGTTTAGTATATTATTCTTTTAATTCTGATTTGCAAAAATAGACTGCATCTATTTGCTGTTATTTATCCTGCATTTAGGCTGCAGCCAAACAAAATGAATGCTGAATAGTTAACTTTTTAAGAAGACAACATTTTTAGACTTACTTGATTTCCCCTGAAACAGGCCCAGGCTGGCCATTGGCTTCACCATTTGAGAATCACCATTTCAATAGAGTTATCTGTGCAGAATGGCAGAAAACAGAGACATCTTGGGGGAAAATTGTATATTTCTGGATATCCACAGTGTTTCCAGGACATTAGAGGTACAGATGAGGCTGCTGTGCAGCACAACATCCTGAC
This sequence comes from Protopterus annectens, assembly GCF_019279795.1. Lineage (NCBI taxonomy): Eukaryota > Metazoa > Chordata > Ceratodontiformes > Protopteridae > Protopterus > Protopterus annectens. Next base: position 594,310,941 of record NC_056730.1, on the reverse strand, counting down.
ATTGATGCTGATACACCTTCAGCTGGATGACTGCTGCTCATTTGTGCTCATCCATTAGGTTTTTGTCCTCCAGATCCAGTCCTGCTTTTTCACCAGTGAACAGTATAACTCTGCTGGGAATATTGACTGTATTCAGTAGTGTGTGCTTTGAACCACTACTGTATCTTTTACACCACATATTGAATGATTCCTTTTGTTGTCTGTAAATCATGGCTGTGGATGAAATTAATTCTCTTTGGATCAGCCCACTATCCAGTACACAAACAAAAATAAACTGTTCACCAATTTTCCACTAAATGCTTTTTTTGAGAATGTTTTGTATTGCTACGGCTATTTTAATTGCTCAGTGATGTTTCATGAAATGTTTAAATGTAAAGTGTTTGTTAAGTATCTTAATATTACAGCAGTGAGCTTTTTAAACACTTTAAACATACATTCCATTTTTAAGCATTTTAACTTTTCTAGACTCTAAACCAGAAGTGGACTTTCCAAGCTAACAAAACAGTCACTATACATGTTATAAAGAATTGGACTAGTCATGGTATTAGCATATCCAAAGCATATAGTTAGGAGTTACATGACTGTTATCAGGATACTTCACCTGAGCATCTACAGAATGTTAGGCATGTAACTGAACATTTCACTGAGCATCTATAAAACATAAGTTTCAATGCATTTGCCTCTTCTGCTATAATGTAACATATCTGTTAACCTACACATATTCTCTAATTTGTCCTAATACCTCAGCATACTTGTACACCTGCGTATAATGCTGAATTTTATTCTTATAATTCTATAATGTTTTATTTTTTTCTTTATAGTTAGTGTATTTTTTGCTCCTTTGAGTTTGGGTTATGGCTGAAAAGGGTGAGAAAACCAACCCACCCATCTAGTAAACAAATACAAAAATATTTATAAAAAATAAAAATAAATAAATATTGCACTGTAAGACAATTTGACCTGGTTATTATGGAAAAACAAATAATCTGCTGGTGCACTACTGGCCTGAAATAACTGTGTTTCTTGATGTACTGGTTTAGCAAAGGCAGTATCAGAACAACTTGATCTGTCTGGGAGAGACCATATATTCCCTGGTTCTTCACTTAATTTTAGTTGGATCTAACTGTGACAATTCCAGACCATTTGGCCACCTTGTTGATTAGATTTAAATAATCTTTTTTGTTTGTTTGTGTGTTTGTTTTTAACTGCAGCATAGGTTCATAGGTGATTACTAGGTTAATGGCACAAGAGCCTTTACAAGCCTTGCCAATAATACCCAAGATATGACAGTATTATATCTTAATTCCCCAGATATGGGATGGGGTAGTATCTGGGTAGTGGGTCTTTGGGTGTTGGAGCCCTGAGTCATTTTACAGACTGCCTCTGTGCATAACGGACATGGGCAGTACCCCAGGAGTGAATTTATGGTTTTCCATCCATTTATCCAAATTCCTTTTGAAGACAGTGAGGGACACGCTTTGTTTTATGATCTGTCTCTGACGCAAGTTCTGTTAGTCGGAAATGAGGTTCAGGTCCATGGAACGTGTTACTCTTGTATAACATTTCTTGCGAATATGTAACATTTTTATCAGGGCTGGATCAGAGAATGCCTTGTATGTCAGGCATAAGTCCCCTCTCAGTAAACAATATGCGATGGAGTAAAGGGATAGGGCCTTTAGTCAGACAGCTCCCCATCGGTATTTATGTTAAGAAGTAATCAGCCAACAAATAATAAAATAGTTTTGAATCACGATTTTCCACATTACAGTTTCATTTGTAAACTGTATTTGCAGGCAAGTCCTTTTGTCATTGTTAACCTTTTCCATTGTGAAAGCAGGCCATTTTGAGGTGTGAAATGTGGCCATTTTGTCAATTAGCATATAATCAATTGAAGATGTTGTACTTTGCTTCTGAATAGATGAAATCCTGTGAAGTAGCCTGAACCTCCCAGAGTTATTTTTGATTCAGCTAGTAAAATATATAATAATTTGTTGCGACTCACAGATAATATTATGTATATACCAAATAAATGGACCCAAAGGAAAAATAAAGTGACACATTTAATAAGTACTATGTTGATGCTATTACTTAAATGGCCATTGATGATATAATGTTTTTGGTATATGTACATATCCTTAATATAAAAATTCAGCAAATATAACAATTTATGTATCAATGAAATTATACTTTATCGGTTGAAAATGTTGCTCCTCAATTGTTGATAAAAGCAGTCTTAAGTTTTTCTCTTTTTTACATGAAAATATCTCTGATTAAGATAAACATACATTTATATATAAAAATAATAGGTCATGTAACAACATGTTGCATGTCTCTGACTCAATTGTTTCTCTTCCGATTTAAAATAGTAGCAAACAGATTGACCTTATATAAAAAAAAAAAAAAAAGATCAAACTATAATGTGGCCCTCCAACTTGCATGGACTCCAGTCTCAGAACTACGACACACAAGATTATGCATCATGCTAATATTTACTGTGCAGAGCATGGTAGCAGAGCAGGGTTGTGTGTTTGGTTTGCACTAATCTGTTCTTTTCAGTCAAAGACACTTACTTATTTTTTACTAAAACAATAAAGCGCCATTTTCATTAGCTGAGATTGCTGATGATTGTTACTCTGGTTTCCAAGCAGCACAGCTAATCTGTCATTTTCATAGTTCACACAAAGAGATCAAAAGCAGATTTTTGTGTGTTTGTAAGAGATTAAAAGCAAATTTTAAAAACAGAACACTACGTTAAGAACCCTACTAATTCAACGTTTGTTGAAAGTGTACCAGAGTCTAAAATGCCAGATTCTATGAATTCCTTTATTTTTGTATTTAGTTCCAGTTTTAGAATTTTACAGGCTTTTAGTGGAAATGGAAAAACAGTGGCTTTGAGTATGAATTCACAAAAAATATGGCATTATCTGAAATGACAGTCCAATGTTGTAATAGGTTCCCAAAAGACAATAGGGTAAAATTGTATTAAAGTCAACTGGAGAAATCAGCATTGCAAAACATGATATAGATGAAATTGCTTCCCTATACCTTTGTTCATGGTTCATAGGTGTATACTAGGTTTACGGCCCTTATAAGCCTAGTCATGCAGCTCAAATGTGACCCACAAATTTGATTTATATAGGGTATACTTTACTGACTGCCTCTGTCCATCAGAGACATAGGTGCAAGACTAGGGGTGAATTTCCTTTTACTCATTCATTGGTCCAATTTTCACTTAAATAGGGATAGAGAGGAACTCTGCTTCACGTGGATGAGGAGTCTGTTGCAGAGAATGGGAATTCCCTGAGAAACATATCGGTCTGTCCAACATGTCTTATTTATGTTGCAAGCAAAATTTAGGTCTTTTAATCTAGTAGTCCTGGGCCCAGAAATGCATTGCATGTCAGTCAAAGATCATTGCCTATAAAAGAGGGAGAAACATCAAGGATATGATAGTGCACACGAAATTTATGAGGCCCAGAGAAAAAATATATGAACAAATTGTGGTTAAAGGAACAAGACCATGTGGGAAATGTAAAATTTGTCCTTATGTAAAAAATTTCTTTCCTTATATTAATGGAATTAGTTTTAAACCTAATGGTTATTTTAGTTGTAGAACAGAGCAAGTTATTTATGTCATTCAATGTGGTTGCAATAAGTTTTATGTGGGTCAAACTAAAAGAATGTTTAAGGTTAGAATTATGGAACATTTGAGGGACATAAAAATAAATAAGATGGAAAGTCCCATAGCTCAACATTTTGCGGAGTTTCATAATTCACAGTGTGATAGTTTGAGGGTAGCTATTTTAGAGCAAATTTTTATAAATGAAGCTAGCGAGGGTAGAATACGAAATGAACTTTTAAGGAAAGAGATGATTTTTATTGTAAAATATGAAACATTGACCCCGAAAGGGTTAAATACTGAGTGTTGTTGGAAAAGTTTGATTTAATACACTGTTTTTTAAGTAGATAATTAGATTTATATTTAACTGATTGTTTAATTGAATAACAAGTTGGTAATGGTATATATACTATGGATGTATGTGAATTGTTACTCCTTGAAGGCTATTGGTGAGCCGAGGCGCTAGAGAGAAAATAAAGTGTTATCTTCACTGGTTGTTGTTCCTTTTGGTGGTGTTCCAGTTCGTATTACAGTTCAGTGTTGTATTATGGCCCTTATAAGCCTAGTCATGCAGCTCAAATGTGACCCACAAATTTGATTTATATAGAGTATACTTTACTGACTGCCTCTGTCCATCAGAGACATAGGTGCAAGACTAGGGGTGAATTTCCTTTTACTCATTCATTGGTCCAATTTTCACTTGGGATAGTGAGGAACTCTGCTTTACATGGATGAGGAGTCTGTTGCAGAGAATGGGAATTCCCTGAGAAACATATCGGTCTGTCCAACATGTCTTATTTATGTTGCAAGCAAAATTTAGGCCTTTTAATCTAGTAGTCCTGGGCCCAGAAATGCGTTGTATGTCAGTTAAAGATCATCTTTCAGAAGTCTGTGTGATACTATGCAAAAAGACAGGACTTTGAGGAAATCAGCATAAGATGTGTTTAGTCACTGTATTCTTTTTGTAAGAAGCCCTTGTGGATGTTCCAGTGTCTGATAAGGTATAGTGAAGGGGGAATTATACTGTATGATAGGTCTGATGAGGGCCGAGTACAATGATATGATGTCCTGTCTGGACCTAAATGCCATGTCTCTGCTTATTAGTTGAGCAACACAGAAATATATTCTTACTACCTTGGACACATGTTGATCGAAGGCTAGGTTACTATCTACATGAGTTCCCAGATCCTTGACTAGTGAATCAACTTTGAGGAGTGTTTTATTGATGACATAGTTACCCATGATAGCAGAATTACCAAAAGGTACTATAATGCATTTCTTGGTATTGAGTTTTAAGCCATGTCTTTGACACCAAGCAATGGTGTTAATCCTTCATGAAGGGTGTTTTGTCTTGGGGGGGAATTCAATGACTGCTCCTAGTTTGCAATCATCTTTGAACTTGGTTATCCAGCGACCTTTGATATTGGCTTTTACATCTAAGAAGAGCTGCCAAAAGGAGTGCACCTCGCACAGAGCTCTGGGGGACTCCAGTGGTGACTAACCACTTTGTGGTGGTGGGCTCACCAATTCTAACCTCCTGGGTCTTATTAGTGAGCCAGCTAGCTATCCAGCATGTTATAAAGGGGTTTATACTTAATTACACAAGTTTGTTGACAATGCCCAAGTGGACTATTATATCAAATGCTTCAGCCAGGTCAAAGTAGGCAGTATGCACCATTTTCCCTCATCCACTGCTTTAGTGACCTTTTCAAAGAAGTCCACCAGATTCAGTAAACATTGCATTCATTTAAAAAAGCCAAACTGGGATAGATCCTGTGTCTGAAAGTCTCCTATGTCCTTGTTAATAATTTTCATGGTAATTTTTTCCATGGTTTTGCAAATAAGATTATTCAGACTAATGGGTCTTTAGTTTCCAGAATATGGTGAAGGTCCCCCCTTATGAAGGGGATAACCACTGTAGTCCTCCATTCACATGGCAGAAAGCCAGTTTTAAAGACTATAGTTAAAAGACAACAATGGGATTCTATTATTAAATGTTCAACTTCTCTGTTTTTTTCCCTATTTATTGTCCTTGCTATGAATAAACAACAATACAGCATTTAAAAGATTTTAAACTGAATGTTTCTCTCCACTAGAACAGTACCTTACTGTACTGTGGTGGTTTCACTTTCGAAACACTTTTGTCCCACCCTGCTGCAGTCTCCAATTCACTGATCTCATCAAGGCTACTGAATAAAGGTAGTTTTCTGACCATTTCTCTCCCCAAACTGACATCACCACTACCATCCTAAAAACCCACCCATGCTGTGATGTCACAGCTCCTTGGTCCTTCCCCTACCCATACAGAAAGTAAAGGCTAGAACAAGGAAACAGTACACGAGCCAAGTCTCTTGCTGTGAGCTGTCAATCACAGTGATAACAGCTCAAATTACCCTTAGCACTTTGACAGCTAGGGAAGTTAGGTGTGAAGGGGGATGGGAGATGACTCAAAGTAATACAATTCAGACTTCAAAAAACTGCAGTTTAGCCATTCTAAAAAGAAGCAGCAGTAAAAAGCACGTTGAAAGTCTGTTCTGCGGTATTTGCACTGTTTGTGTTTTAAGTAGTCATTGAATGGCATGAAATATTACTTAAAACGAACTGAATGAAAGACAGCAGTGTATGCATGTAAAATCAATGCAGTGACAGGAGCTTTAGGAAGAAACAGGTCTATGTGATGTATTTTTTACAGACAAGCACTGCATTATCGGATACCTGGAGGCAGACTAAAAAAATCAGAATTACTTCAAGATACCAGACCCCCATGTGGTCAGACTCAGGAATTACGTATACAAATATTTAAAAACCTGTTAATAGTCCCAGAGTGGTGTTAAAATGTAGGAAACACCACACCATGATGAAATAAACACTCTTTTTTGAGTCTGTGGGTGCAGTTCTCCTTCCTGATAATTCATATTTTAGACACACTGAGGCCACGTTCTTGGCTTTGAGTATGAATTATTGAACTCAAGCTGGACATGGTTCTATCAGTTGAGTTCAACTCACTGATGTTGAACCCCTCAGTCACTTTTTTCCTCATAGGAAATTAATGCTGATGTAGTTTTTCAGTGTGGCTTGGCAATGATTCATTTGTTTTTACAAATGTTCTCCATGTTGGTGCATCTGTGGAGTTAGTATATATAAGGTCAAGGTATCTTGGGGGGGGGGCTTGTCCTCTACATAGGCATTGAAGGGGGATGGCCCCTGCAAAAAAATGCTAACATTTAAGCTTTTCTTCAGGCTAAAGTCCTCATCATTTGTGCTCAGTACGTTAGTTCCTCACCATGGTAAGTTATAGTGGAAGCATATAAACTTCCCAGGTAATTGGTACATCAGGATTGAAACTCATTCTGTAGCAGCAGCAAAAAAACAAATTAATACTTAGATTAAATTATTATGTCCAAAGTTATATGCTCGGGTAAACACATTTTTCTTCTGAGAGTTTCTTAAGAACTTTGACTTACTTAGGCCAAAATACCTACAAATGTCTAATCTTATGCTCACAACATAGACTTGTACATATCTTGCTCAAAAACAGGCTTATTCACCTGTGGTGACTGCCCCCTTCACCCATCCTATCTCTCTGTTTTCTAGATGTGAGGTATGCTGGGGCAGCAATATGTGGCTGTGAGTATAAATTTGAATTTTCCTGGCTTGTTTCCTGTTTGCACCAATCAGTCTTTGAAGATCAATATTGCATTTCATCATTTGGTCACTAGAAAATTAAGAGGGTGCAGTAGCTAAAAAGTATCTGATTATTTTTTAGTGGGAAAATGAAGGCAAAAGCACCAAACATGTGACTGGGGATAGATAAGGTGTAATGTGTTAAAGCAACCGATAGCCAAATAATCAGTTTTGGAGTATGCAAACAGTACAGAAAAATATACTTGACATTTATATCAATAAAATCCATCAATATGAACTGCCAATACTGAATGGGGGTACATTACCTGAGGTTGGAGAAGGGGGAGTAGGAGAGAGAGAAACCCATTACTCGTGTACTGTTGACCAGAGGAAGAAATTATTTTCTTGGTCTTTAAGACAGGACATACAGATAAACCACAGCAGCCAGTGTGTAATATGTGCCTGATGTCCCTTCTGTGCAGTTAATTAGAACTCCTCAATTCTTTTGCATAAGTAAATTGCAAAGCACATTATACAGCTTTATTTTCAGTTCACATTTTAATGCAGTTTAGCTTATTATGGTGATATCACTTTATTTAGCATAGTGTTGTGTTATAGTTAGAAACTTAAGCTTGTTTGTTTTCAGTTCAAGTCACATAAATATGTACAACCAGTTTGCAAGCTAGACTTTGAGGTTTGCAAAGTCACACTGGAGGTTCAAATGGCTGTGTTTCAAACTTGTGAACCTTAGAGTAAATCACGACCCATGTACTACACACACGTGCTCCCTGTTGAAATGTCGGAACTGGAAATCCCGAGTACAGAAAAGCTGAAAAAAAGACCAAAACCCCAGAGAAGAACAAATTAAAAAAATTGCTATTCTTAAAACTTCTTTTTGCATGGCCCCTCCATGTGGGGGGAAGCCCCCCCACACACACACACACACCAAACTTGTACATGTTAACTCTGAGATCACCATTCCTTGGAGGAAAAGGGAATATTCTGAGAAACAACATCTTGAATTTAGTATATGTCAATTCATTCTTTCAACCATTCAGTGTCCATATTTCAGGATTCCCACTAGCGGGTCCCAACATTTCAAATGGTTACCAACTTAACAGGTTTTATCTGCAGTGGTGGTGCTGCGGTAGCATTGTTGCCTCACAGTTAGACGTTGCCAGTTCAATTCTCAGTTAGAGCGTCTTCTGTGTTGTGACATGCATAAATGGGCATTCCTTCATTGAAGGTTGTGCATTAGGCCCGGCAAGCCAGCACGTAAAAATCTACTGCCAATCATTAGCGGACCAGAGCTCCGCTGTGGCGACCCCTAACCGGGAAAAGCCGAAAGACACAAACAAACAAACCAACTTAATAGGTTTTGGTACTAGCCTAGAATGAAACAAAGATAAATGGGCTGCTACAGTTTGCACGAAAGCAGCTTTTGCTCAGCATTTATAAAACACTGGAAATGGTAACAGTACAATGGAAAAAAAATGCATGTGACGGGACTAGCCAGAATCTACATTTTGGCCTGCTACTTATAAATTGTTCACTCACGGTTATCTCGCCATCTATGTGAGTACTATGTTCAACACAGCAGCAAACATCTCTTTTCAAGAATGTCCAAACTGAAATGCAGAATCCATGTATAGAACACCTCATGTGACAGCTAAAGGTTTATGTGAAGGTGCTCCATAAACCCCAGGAAGCATTTTCATGCCTCTCATTGGTCCAGCTGCTTCTGATATCATGCATAAAAGCAGCAGTAGAGACGGCAATGCTGCCAAGGTGTTGTGTGTGCTTCTTCTGAATTTCCATGTTTTGTGCCTTGTAACCAGTTTTTTGTTCCTTCTGTATTCTGCATGACTTAATGCAGCCATATCACAGAGGGTATGGTTTGCATTTCTGATGGCATCAAGTCCCAGCACTAAGCTAATGAGAACTCAAATAAATGTAATTTTTACTCATGTGCATTTACTTTACAAAATAACTAGTTTTCACAAAAAAAAAAAAAAAAGAAAAGAAAAGAATTTCCACTACAAAACTTCATCAAAAAGGACTTCTAGATAAAATACAAAAAGTCAGTTATAACAGTTCAAATATATTCTAAATGTTGGAAGTCTCTTAGGTTCATAGGTTCATAGGTAGGTAGTAGTCTTTTGGCCCTAGGGCCTATATAAGCCCAGCCAAAAAGGTACCCTGGCTTTCGCCACCCAAGAAAATTATTTTCCTGTGCCCCTGTTGAGCAGAGCCCCAGAGGTGATCCCCGGGGAGAATTTACTATTTCCCATCCAATCATCAAGATTTTTCTTGAAGAGTGCTAATGGGGAGCTTTGTTTGATATAGATAGGTAGTTTGTCCTAGAGTATAAGAAGTCTCTCGGACAGGAAACTATCCCTCCAGCATGTTCTGTTCATTTAATTGACAAGGTTTAGCTCCCTAGACCGTGTAGCTCGGAGGGATTGGGATTTAAGTGGAGCAAGTCCAACAGCTCTGGGTTTAACATAGCTTTGTATGTTAGGCAGAGATCATCTACAGTTGTTGTAGATGTCTTGTGAGGTACAAAGCAAAAGAGGCGTTGTACTCTGTAATGGGTCTAATGAGTGACTAGTAGAGGGGAACAATGACCCTTTTTTTCCTGGATGAGAAACCTTTTGTGATGAGGTGTGCCACATAGAAGAATTTCCTGGCTACTGTGGCAATGGGATTATCAAAGGAGAGACTACTGTCCACCTGTGTCCCAAGGTCTTATCACACTTTCTGTCCCAAGGTCTCATCACACTTTCAGTGTTAAGTAGACTACCACCTACGTGGTAGCTCATGGGTACAGAGTTTTTACCAAAGGGGACGACAATGCACTTTTTGGCATTGAGCTTGAGGCCATGGCTTTGACACCAGTCATCTGTCTCAGTGAGGCCCTTTTGTAGGATGTCCACATCATTAGGAGTTTCGATTATGGCTCCTAGTTTGCAGTCATCTGCAATCTTCATTAGCCAAAGATCTTCTGCACTTCAGAAAAGTAGATACCAAACAGAAGAGGACCCAGGACTGAACCCTGTGGTACTCCACTTCTCACTGGTCACTGGTCTGAAGTCGGATTTGGAGTCTGCTACTTTCACAGTGTGGGTTCTCTCAGTGAGCCAGTTGGTAACCCATCTTGTAACATAGGGATTTACACCTAGTTTAGTGAGTTTATCTATAATTCTAGAGTGGGGGATGGTGTCAAAAGCCTTGGCGAGAGCTAGATAGGCTGGGTGGTGAACCACCTTACCCTCGTCTACGGCTTTGGTAGCTGCTTCAAAGAAGTCTATCAGGTTTAGAAGACATGATCTGCCTTTTACAAACCAGAACTGGGTGGGGTCCAGAGTTTGGAGATTACCAACATCTTTGCTTATAAGTTCCAGGATGATACATTCCATGGCCTTGCAGACCAGGCTCGTTAGGCTAATGGTGTGGTAGTTCCCAAGGTCCGTGGTGGCTCCCCCTTTGTGGAGTGGGATAACAGTCGCTGTGCACCATTCAGTGGGCACAAAGCCTGAGGTGAGGCTATGATTGAACATGGTGCTTAGGTGGGGTGCCAGTTCATTCTGTAGTTCATGTAGAAAGCAGCCTGGGATGTTGTCAGGTCCCATGGATGCCGTGTTCTTGGCTTTGGAAAGTGCGTTTTTTACCTGTGCAGCCGTGATTACAGGAACTTTGCATTCTTCCGGTATAGAGATGGGCCCTTTAGGGGGTGAGAGGGGTAAAGTTAGCACTGAACCTATCTGCCAGGATGTTGGCAATATCAGTTGGTTCTGTATATTTAGTGCCATCATGCTATAACTCAGAGCAGGTCTGAGTGTTGCCATTGAGATTCTTGACATAGCTATAGAATGCTTTGTGGTTGTCTTTAGAATCAGTGGTGATTTTGTTTTCGTAACTAGCTTTGGATGATTTTATGAGGGATCTCAGCTTCTTACTGAGGCTGACCAGATAGTTCCTCCAATCATGGGATTTTGCACTTTTTTGCAACAGTTTCCTTCTTCTGTTGTAGAGTTTATGGCAGGGGACCACCAGATTGGCTTCCTTTTTTTGGAGGATAGCATCTAGGTTCTCTTAGGGATAGCACGAGCCATACACTTGTGTAAGTGCTTATAAAGTGCATTTGTGTAGGATTCAGCAGTCGTACCTCTATTGTCCGTCCGCATGAGTGTTGTGAAGTTTGCCACTTTTGTCTTATGAAGCGTGAAGTTGGCTTTGGAGACATGTTTTATGGTGGATTCCCTAATGGGGGGTGGGGGCGGGATGTGGATGTCTAGGTTGATTAGCTTGTGGTCGGATCTGACCAATGAGGAATTGACCTCTGGTGTGGAACACCGGTCACCTATGTTGGTAATGACCAGGTCTAGAATGTTGCTGCCCCTGGTGGGGGTGTGGATAAGTTGATCCAAGGTGTTGGAATTTATGAATTCCAGAAAACGTTGAGCAAAAGAGTTGGTACATGAGTAGTCTTCCCAGTTAATGGTGGAGTAGTTGAAATCACCCATTATGAGGATGTTGAGTTGTACCCTAATATTTTCCAGTGTATCAAGAAATGAGGAGTGGGAATCCTGGGGCATGATGTGGAATCTGTAGCAAGTTACAATTTGGATTGCGGTCTTGCCCAGAGTTAGTTGCACTTGGGTAATCTCGGATGCATTATGCTGAGCAACTAGCCTGGTGGTGTGGATATCCTTAATGAATATGGACACACCTCTGCCTTTAGTGTTTCAGTCCAGGTTAGGTGGCCAATAGGTGTGGTATGAATTATAGCCTGGTAATTCAGGGGTGCTCTCTGGAGCCTTGAACCAGGTCACTGCACAGATGTTGATGTTCTCCTTTTTAAGGAGTGCCTCGAGTGAATGCATTTTGATGAATTTGTCATTTGAACCTTGCCTAAAAGAGGCACTATAGGGGTGGCAAAAGCCTTAGCCAGTATCCAGAATCCCAAGAGCGACAGGTTCAGGCCATCTCTGGCAAAGCATTGTGGTCTGTTGATCATGTCATCCCAGGCAGATACTGGATCCCCTTAGAATGACACCAGAAGCTTAGCCAATTGTTGAAGTCAATCATTTTGTCCTTGTACTGTGGTGTCATTCTGGGTGATGGTAGGATGCTACGCAGGGCTAGGGTCATACCTGCCTGGGCTACAAGATCAGAGAGCTCCTCCATGTCTTTTCATGTAGTCCAGGGAGGTACATCTCAGGTCATTCACACCAACATGGACAATGACATAGTCATATTTGTACTTGTGGAGTGACCTGAGTGCATGAGTTATGTGGCGGATCCTGGCACCCGACAGGCAGCTGACAGTAACTTTCTCCTTGTTTAGCCTGGTGAATGGAACATCAGTGTGCCTGACTATAGAGTCACCTATGACTAGAGTGTTGGGTGCGTTGTTATGCCTTACAGGCTGTGGTTGAGTAGCACACTGAGTTTGTGGGCTATATGTCATTTGGGTTTTGTTGAGGGGGGGTGGAGGTTGCTTGCATTTCTGCTTTGGAGGTCTCTGTTGCTTGAGCAGACTTTTATTGAGAGCATCCGCGAATGTAGGGGTGTGCTTTGTGTTTCTATGTGTCTGTTTTTGTGGTGTAGGTTTTGAGTGACTATGTTATGAGTGTGGTCTTGGGTGAGGAGAGCTTTGCTTCCAGTTTGGCTATATAAGTGCATCTCTCACAGGTTGTAGTGTTGGGTGGTAGGAGGAGAGGGTTGTCCGTGTACATGAGGCAACTGCCGCATTGCCCTAACATGCCCAGATTCATAAGGTAGACAGGAGAAAACACCGGGAGCTGACCCTTAGACATGCCTGGATAGGTGCTTATTTATTAAGTACTAAAAACTACTTTCCTCTAGGCAAGTGAGGAAAGTTGAGTGCTGTAGTAATTTGTAGCTTATTTAGTGCTTACAAGTTCTGAACAATTGCTGAGCTCAAAGAAAACAGAATTGAGTGCTAAAACTAAAAACTGTCTAGTTTTAAGGGAAAATTTAAAGAGCAGACTTTATGGCATCGGGAATAGTTTAAGTGCATCTCAGCACAGCAAAAAAGCATTCACCACTCCAAATTCAGAACTTGGAATATACTTGTTAGGTGTACCTGTTTCTTCAATGACCATGGAAGCTAGCCTCTACAGTCTTTCTTCCTTCTGATCTTGCTTTACTTCTCTGCATTCCCACTGACTGGTGGGATACTATACATAAAAGCAAATACAGACAATTTGCTTGAATCTTGGATGTATGCTGCAATATTTACTCTGTTACATTAAATTCAAAATCCTTGCATGGTTTTAATCTCTGTACTTTCCCAAACATTCTACATTTTTTGTTGAAATTTTCACTTAGCTGAGTGTGAAATTCCGGAAACACAGTTGAACACAGTTAAAACCTTCTCCTTTACGGATCCACAAAACAGGTAATGTCTAGCGCCCTCATCCCCGTAAGGATGACGTCAGAAGTCTGAAGTCATCCCTACGGAGATGAAAGCACCAAACACCACCTGTCTTGTGGATCAATAAAGAAGGAGAAGATTTTAACTGTGTACAACCGTGTTTCCACATTTTTGTTTTATGACTATTGGTTATTCGTATTGCATCCTGAGTGTGAAATTCTGTTCCCCCCCCTCAGTTCTGAAGCTTAACAATGGTGCTCCATAATGTACTTGGCAAACAGTACAGAGACGCAATGTAGTCCACTATGGGATGATCACTTTACTGCATCTTCAGACGTGCAAATTCTAAAAGTCTTCCTTCCAGCACTAATCCTTCAGTTGCATAACAACCCTACTATACATGGAGTTTGTATATCACTAAGGGAATTCACACATCAGTTTTATATATTTATAAAAAAAAACTGTTCACTCCATAGGTAGACAACTACTACAGTTTTACTTCTATTTTTACTACACTATGAGAAGCATTATAGACCTTAAGAATTCCATCCTGTTATCTTACTTTTTGTCACCTTTCACTTGAATGTGGCTGTATTAATATTTTGCTTTACTGTCTTAAGTAGCCAATTGTCTTGCCATTCTGGTTATTTTGTAACAAATACTACTGCAAACAGAAAACATATCTGCCTACTACGACTGTTTCTCACCACTACTGCATCACCAGAAGGTGGGCCCGGACGACATGGAAATATAGTAAATGGACAGTTGCTCAGCAGTTTAAATATAGGTTCACTGAACTACAAGTTTTAGAATCAGAAAGCCCACTTTACATGAGAACATAAGTTGGGACACACACACACACACACACACACACACACACACACACACACACACACACACACACACCTTTGCACAAAATCTGTTTAAAGCTAAACTAGCATTACAGACTTGCCACAACTGCACTGATAGCATATGAAGAGTCAAGATAACCCAGCTCCAAGAAGCATCTCCCATTGACAAGAGACACTGCAGTCAACCACATTCTTACCACTTTGTTTTTTTGCCCACAATAATCCATGCATACACTTACTGAATAAATTCACCCATGCAAAATGAAAGATTTTTACAACATAAAATTCTGCATAAGAAAAACGAAAGACAAATCACTCCCTAAATGGTGTGACAGATGAGATGCATTAACCTGTACAAGTACAACGGAAAAACCAACAGCCTCATTCCACACTCAAAGCACCAAGTTTAAAATGGTGCACCTACGATCTCTCATTACTCTACAGAAAGTTTGCCAGAACGTTAATCCCCCTTTCATTCACCACATCATTGATGTTCATCCCAATCCCATGACTGCCTCTGTTATCATAATACATTTAGTTGAGAACATAGATATATCAAGTATACTAGCACCACCCCACCATATTTACCTTCCAAATGTCAAAGTACATGGACAAGTAGGGACTTCAATCCACATACAATCTCCAGCAAGTAAGACTGTTATGAAACCCATTCAAGTCTTACTAATTTCTGATGCTACCACTTCATTAAGTTGTACCACCTCAGCTAGTACCATGTAAAAGTAGACTATACAGTTTACATACCCCTAAAATTCAAAGATGTGATTCAGTCAGCTACATCAAGCAAAACATGCTCATGAGTAGCAACTAATGAGAGTCACAGATTGACTTTAAATTTAAAACCGTACAATTCTGCAATGAGTTCTGATACCCTCATAACCAACAGATCCAACACAATCTTTCATAAGCCAACTAAATCTGCATTTTGGGTACACACACAATTCCTACTACTCCACAATATTCACAGCACAGGAACAAGACCTTAAATAAGTTTCCCACCCATATGATAAATGCCAACATGGAAATGTATGCTCTTAGCCCTGCCCACACATCAGGCTTGTCATATGACAGGACTCTAGAAAAGCCTACATTTAGGTCCCTATGGCAGTTAACTCGACACTTCAGAAGTAGAGAAGTCTTTATGCATTATGCAGTAAAAGATTCACCCACACCCACACACACACACACACACACACACACACACACACACACACACACACACACACACACATTGGTCAATAAATGCCTACCACATGCTTCAGTTCTATGTTTTATAAAACAAGCCAAAAAGCCTTTGTGCTTACAGGTTGGAGGCCGATTAAGTGCCTTAGCAACGTCAACCATGTTGACTATTACCGTTTTTATTCCATTGCCTTTGCCCTCCACCTAGATACTCTTTTATGGTGAATACTCAATAAGACGTAATGCTCGCTACCAAGAAAGTCAGGTTGTGATGAAAGGAGATACTACCAGCCCAGCTAGCTGGAATTTTGTAAATAATTATATGGCATTGGTAAATATCAAAATGATTTACACAAGATGCTTGGTGTTACAAATGTATTAGAACTGTATGTCATGTGTAAATCAAACTGCTTATAAAGGCAGTGTGTTGAAAATGGTATTTGCAGAGTGTTGTTTGAAATGTAGCCACAGTGTGCTCTACTGGAAGAGAACAGAAATGTACATGCACTGTTGTAATTGTTTAACTGTATACATTTTAACAGTGGAAACTGGAATACAGGAGGTCAACTTCAGAAAAAAATGAAATTAAATTACTTTATGGCTAGGCCATAAAAGATTGTATCTTTCAGTTTTCAATACAACAAGAGACACAATGTCTGTAGTAGAAAATTTTCTGTACTGCCTTTAGGGTGAAGTAATTACTAGTCTTAAAACCATGAAGGAATGCAATTATTTTATGACTTCCAGCATCAACCAGAGATCTGAGGGGAAGCCCTTGTGTGTATATTTTTACAGGTAGATGCTAAATACTGCCAGCTTCATCAATGTTTGTTTGGCCTGGGATTATCAGTCAGATGACAAGAAATTATGTCATTCTGCAAGTTATCCATATTTGAGATATTAACTTGAAGTCTCTTAGTGAGAAAGAGCATTCTGTCTTGGACCTGATAACTAGAAGATACATTCACCATATCTGCCTTGCTCTATTAGTAAGTTATTAGGTTATAGTAATTCTTTAGATACAGTCAGGAATACAGTAAAGCTTAGTTTAGATGTTTTTCTTTATTTATTTAACACTCTCCTGCAATGTTGTTTAAAATAGTTCCTGTGGTTTTGAACTCACTGTGAATATATATTTAGTATTTTCTTGTTCTTTTATTATTTATTATTAAATATATTTAAACCTTTCATTGTAGCTGATCTGTATAGAGATATTTAAGTTTTGAGAGTACTTGCATGTTTATTTGGTGACACTGTGTGGGCCACTCCTAATAGCTTTGCTCTTGGTCAAACTACCATTTGTGTTAATATTAATATTACACAGTAAGATTGGACACGCCTTGATAAAGACCTTAAAGTAGCTGATAAAAGAGTGACTGGTGGCAGTAATAACTACTTTATAGTCTGGGCATAGGGAGCAAAGCTAGTAAGCCTGAGCCTGCCTTTCTCAGGTGTGTGTGTATGTGTGTAAATCAAACCTCAAAGGGTGTGTGTGTGTGTGTGTGTGTGTGTGTGTGTGTGTGTGTGTGTGTGTGTGTGTGTGTGTCAGCTACTTGGGCAGGGAAACAAAGTACTGATTGGACAGAGAGTGTGCTGGGGATCTTGGCTTGGTCACTCAGCTGAGATCTCAACTCTATATCTGTGCCAGTGGGAAATCTTACTGGGGATCTGGAGAAAGAGTGAGAAACTACCCCTGGACTGACTGTGGTCTCTGTGTGCTCTTAAGGGAAATTGCACTTGATGCAGACACCTGTATCTGGAAATATTGTGTGTGTATGGATTCACTTCAGAAGCTCAAAATACTGAAATCTCGAATTTCAGTATCTCGAGCCCAAGAAGTGAAATCCACAAAACAACGAAAACTAAAAACCACGACATTCAAAACCTCAAATATCGGAAGTTTTGAATTTTGCGGTTTTACTACACACACACACACACACACACACACACACACACACACACACACACACACACCATCCACCACACAAACACACACAATCACTCTACTACATGAAAGCAGGGGGATAAGCCCCCCTGCACCCCCATGTGGAAAAAGGTACCAAAAATGTGGAGCTTGCAATCAGTGTATGTATATATATGAAGGAAAAGATGTTTACTTGAAAAATGAGTGTAACAGCAAGATTGAATTTCAGGTTGGGAATTGCAAGACTAAAGGTGTGGTGTATTTGGCTGTGTTCGGCCTGCCCAGCGTTTTAAGTTGGGAAAACTGATAGGCTTTTGAAAAACAGAATTTACGAACACATATACAATATAAAAAATGAAATGTAGGCAATGCCTTATACAGACACATATTAGCAAACAATTCTGACCACACTTTTTTCTTTGCAATATTGGACAAAGTAGTTTATAATCCCAGGGGTGGTGATTTGAAACTTCGGCTTGAAGAAAAAGAAATTAAATGGCAATTGAACCTAAATGCAGCAAGCCCCCCTGGTATAAATGAATATATTTCTTTAAAAGCAGTTTTAAAGTCTAAGGCTTTATAGTTTTAAGTCCAGGAAGCAATAGATTTTTGAAAGTCTTTTTAATATTTTTTGTGTGTTAGGTTTGAAACATTTCAATATATTAGTACAACATGAATTTTAGTAATATTTTTTATAATAATAATTATGTATGTATTTTTTAGTGAATTTTGCACTACTTCCTGTTTTTTGGATCAATTTCCTGTAATTAAGACTATTTAAGAATGTAATTAATTTGAAGTTCATTTTGAATCTGAAGAAGGTCAGTTAAGCTGGAAGAAAGCACTTATTCATTTTTTAATAAAAGCTGTTTGGAGTCTTTATTGTCTTGGATCCTTGCTTGATAGCCAGTTACTTAGTGGAATTCTTGGCAATTGCCACACACTTGTGAACTGCTAAACAGCATTCAACATGAACTTTGTGACCCAAAGGTAATCAGATATGTATAAGGGCCAGCATAGCACTGATACCAACAAAAGGACTGCATTGTAAACCAGAGTTACAGCATTACAGGGAAAAGCAGCACTAGACAAGTAAAGTAGATGAATAGCACAATTAAAAGGCACATGACTGTGATGGATGTCACAAACAAAGCAGGTTATCATGACATAGCTCATGCATGTTCATGTTCTCAATGAAGTGGCACACAGCTGCCACTCCATAAAGCTTACTGAGAGGCAGCAAAGTAGTAACCCATCACTGCAGTAGAAAGGAAAGAGGGACAGGAGGGAAGGGAAAGGAAGAATAACAATCAGAGGAAAACATACCAGGTTAACTATAAGATAAAGACACGTGGGGGAATGAACGGCATTTATTGGTGGGTTGTAAGCCACATCTTCAACAAGGAAGAAGGGGAATGAAGGGCATTTTTTTCTTGGGTTGCAAGCCACATCATCAATAAAGAAGGAGGGTTGGTGGGGTAGATGGAGAGGAATTGTTGTTAAAGGGATAGAGAGAAAGAATAGTAGCGGGTGCAGAAAAAACAGAGGCATAGACAAGGGTGGTATACATTAGTGAAAATCACAGCGGATAGACATAGATTGACTGACAGTAGACATAAAATCATGGAGAGGAGTGGGCAATGAACAAGGTGCGGGAAATGACACAACAGTGAGGTTTTTGCCTCTGATGGACTAAAGGTCAGGGCCTGATAGTCACATGACTCAATAAGCCACATCAGGAGATGCTAGCAATAACCATTCAAATGTCAGTACAGGATGCACCAGGTCAGTACAACCCAGGAGAAGTCTGTATGCTACAGTGCAATTCTTATGTATATCTGTCCTTTCAGGTACCTCTGGGCTACAACTGCAACAAACCACATGTTTAGGTATGTATCCCGCATATGCTATAAACATGTACTGTTGTCCACCAGTAAGCATATCATGGAATGTATAAACACATGGGAAAGTGGTGCTAAAGGTATCATGTGTTCATACATCCAATGGAACCAGCACAATGGGACAGCATATGCCTGAGTTCTGCAGGTCTTCTGCAGTTGACTATGATGGCAACATGTACATGGCACAGTCCAATGACACAGTGACACTGTCTGCAATACTGCTGTGGGAGGGTTCATCCATGCCTGTGGAAGTACAGAATCACCAGTGCAAGGCAGCCCTTCTGTAACTGAGAGCCCCATCCAAGCTCCTCATGAGTCCCCAACCCACACATCATCTGACATCTGTTCTGCGGCTCTGCCTCTGACCTGCATATACCAATCATAATGGAGAAATGTGGGGTTCATTGTGCCACAGTGATTCTAGATCAATTTCTATTCTGGCCACTGGTAACTGCCTTCTGGGGTGCCTCTGCAGGCTGTACTGTGAAGTGTGTGCTTGTGGCCGGGTATAGATGTGAGGTGGATAGGTACATTTTAACCATATGCAGACTACACAGACCACTGCTAAGATGCTACTGTTAGCTATTGTCATACTACCTGCCAAACCTTGCTTTAAGCACTTTCAGGGTCATGGGTAGTGATGTCCCCCTGCCTGAACATTTGGGACCCCTCATTAGGCCACTCCCAAATGTTCCCATAGTTATACACCTTCATTATCACCTCTGGACAAATGGTGCAGCTTGTTTGCTCATAGCCATTGTCCAGGTCATGGATGATGAAACACTGTAGGCTGCTGACACAGGGCACCCCATCAGGGTACATGCATTCAGTCTCATAGTTCTGCATCTTCCCTGACATCAAGCCTTCAAAATGCAAACTATCACAGTGGACATTACCAACAGTCATAACACAACTCAAGGCCATCAGTGGAGGAGATAAAACTTAACGCCCCACAGCATGCTAGCAGGTGGACTCTCATTACTCTAACCCATATTACAGTGTGGCTGTCAGCTGTCAATGTGTCCCCCCCAACCACTTGTGCAAGTGATAATGAATGTCCCCTGCCCAGCCCCTAATCTGAGTAGGTATGATTATGTCTGATGCAGAACAAGGCTGGTCCGTTCACCACCATGCATAGCCTAGACTGGCAACACATCTTTCATTTTGTTGTGTGTTGTCTTTAGATTAGAATGACTCATAGTTTTGAACCAGAGTGTAATGTATTGTATGAAATGCAGTACAGCTGCTGTATCTTTGACTCTCCAGTCTATGACCTAACTTTTCATTGCAGGTCCTACTCCTGTGGTAGACCCTGGTGGGATGTTTTCCTGCTGTTCTATCTTCTTTAGCAGTGCCATGATATGCAACATGGCTAACACAATAAAGATCTTGCTGTAGGTATCTGGTGCATATTGCAGTGTCCTGCCTGATACATCCAAGCATGCACTCCCCAATGTTTTTTTAACACTTTTGTTAAATTACCAATTAAGGCATAGCCCAACAATGCATTTCCAAAGACATGCATCTGGACCGTTTCCCCCCGGGTCTCCTCTGAAAAATGGGCTCTGTCCCAGTTGGAATTTCCAGTAAACAAATGATAAATAAAATAAATAAAAATATATCTTTTAGCATTAACTATGGTGCACATTATCTCTGCCATGGTCTGTGGGGTCACAGCTGACAAATGGGGAGGAGGAAGTCATCATGTATGTTGTCAAAGTATATCTGGCATTATCCACAATGCACAACCATAGCCCTATTATATGGAACCTGCTGCCAGCTTATGTACACTGTCCTGTGTATCCCATTTATGTGTGTATATACCACATAGACAACCCTGTTGGAAGTACCCCACATAAACCACAGGTATAGGTCATATCTGTGCTATATGTGTGACTAAAGGAACTGCTTGGAACGTACACAGATATACTGTATGTAATGGGGTTCCTATCACGTAGTCAAACTTTTACAAGTTTGAACCTCATATGGTCGAGACCATAGGTTCGAATTTGTAAAAGTTTGAGTGTTTCAATGGAAATCTCCATAAGCGGAGGTTTCCATTTTGTTCAATGGGGTGCGATCTCGGAGTTGGTACATTTAAGTAGCGGGGGTGTGGGGGCTCCCCCCCCCCTTAAAACAGTTTATTTTGTCTTCCGTTGTTTTGTTTTTTTTTTTATCCATAGTTGAAGTTTTGTAACTTCGAATATAATGGATCGAATATTATGTGTTCGAAGTTATAAGACTTCGACTATGTGATATAGACCCTATATAATGCCTTTGGCATTACATAACACCTGACACTTCAGGAAGTAAATATCTTTCCTACTGCTACACCCAAGTCCCTGTGGACTAAGAGGGGCCTTGTCGTAAATACGTATGTAACCTATGACTCCCAGGACTTCAGAGAAATGGGTAATGCTGTGAAACACCCACACAATGGTGGTTCTCTCTTTTAAAGTCCTGGGGGATCCAGATATGCTCCTCTACATGCTGCAGCATGAGGTCAGGGAACTGCTGTAGGTTATGCAAGACTGACACCTGTGCTATCCCTAACATGTACCCAGTAAGTCAGTGGAAGGTCCTGTCAATAAAAACTGCTAGAATACACATATGTTTATGTCCATTGGGATGGGAAATCCATGCATCTACTTTGATTTCACTTTGACAAGGTCTCATGTGGTGATGTTCCTGTCCACATGGTATTGTTCCACTATCTGCTTGTCCACAAAGTGCTTTCACATAAGGAAATAACAATATCTTCAATGATGGCAAAGACAGCTGTGATGCACAAAGTCATAGGCACTGGTTCCAAAAGCAGCCAATGACACATGTTACTTGGGAATAGCTGATGCTTCATAGGCAAGTACTAGGCTAGATTTTCTTGGGGACCATTTTAAGCCTAGTCAGTTCCCCTTAGTGAGAATCAAACCCTTAGGTCTCCTATCAGTGAGTTAAAAACTTTAACCATTATGCTACCTCCCAAACCTTATTCATAGCTCTGTACACCAGAAATCCCCAATGTGGCACAGTGAAACTGTGTTAATCATTTCTGAATCACTCCATCATGTTTGATATCATCATTTGCATAACTTGTATACATCATTTGCATGGGATCCTTCATGTCTATATTATTATTATATATTCATGAATACACTGCATACCATACTATTATTCTCCTTGCATGGCTGCACTGCATCTCTAAATTACCCCACCCTGTGGGCTGTTATTGCCTGTACTAATTTGCACTGCAAAAGCACTAAACATTTACAAATCCTGACAAAAACCTTTGTAATTCTCTAAGCAGTCAGTATTATTTTATAAATTGTTATGCTTCAAAACTGACGGCATCCCAACCCCGGTAACTACCTATACTAACCCCAAGACCACTATACCTTGTAGAAGAGCTTGTACTGTGAAATACAGCAATTTTAGATACATAGCAGTGTTACTAGGCTAACGACCCGGGGGACATTTTTAAATCTAGCCAAGTTTTCCCAAAAGAATAATGATGTCCTGTATCTAAATTGGACAAATACACTTAGTATATATTTTCCTGTAATTGCTTTTAAATTCTCTCAGTTCTGAGGGTCCTCAAACATACAAGTGGAACCCCAGTGGGGAACTGCACATCATTTGTGTATACTAAGGTTTGATTTCCTCAGGATTCTTTTACAGTTTCAAAGAAATCATTTAAGTAAACTACAGTTACCAGATTACATCTGAAAGCATAAATGTATGCCTAGTTTTTACCTGGGTATCAAATACTGATAAATAAATAAAACATTTTGCACAGTATTTCTGCTTTTGGTATGTGTTAAATGACACCATATATACCTCATAGAATACATTATAAACACAAGAAAAAAACATGTAGAAAATTTTAAAATTCTCTCAGCAAGAAACACTTGAAAATCATTATTTCTATAAGAAACCATTTAAATTTAAACTCCAATGACACATAAATTATTAAATGCATAGCTGTTAGCATATAAAGGTACTATTTCTACTTTGGCGCTTTGCCATACTTGTTTGGCACTGTGGTATTTTGCACAGCCACAGATTAAGGTAAAGGTAATGTTAACACTTTAGTCAAGGAAACAAAAAATTGTTTTATCTTTTAAGAATCACCATTAACACAAGCATAAAACAAAAATAAATATGAAAAAATAGCACATGTACAAAATAAATTTTCACATTTTCCTAAAGATGTTTAGAGCTCTTTAAGAGGAGTGGCTTTGGAAAAAAAATACTTGGCGAAACGACTAACAAACTTGGAAAATTAATGAAGTTACCACGTCAGCTTATACTCTGCTAGTGAAGTCACCCCACCCAGACAGAAATCTTAGCCATGCTACTTGGCATCAACACTTCTTTGCCAAGCTCTACTGTCTACTTATTATTTTTGGATGGCTGAGTTGCCTGAAGGACTGGCTGGTGTACGTGAGTTTGCTCATGTGTTCTAACATGCTGACAAAAGGCAAAGCTAATAAGGACTGATCGACAGGCTACAAATTCCACTGGATAATACCATATTTAAAAATAAATTTTGCATTTTTCTGTTTATGTTTTGCAAATATAAGATATTACTCAGTTTTATATGTTTAAACATTTTATACACACACACACAAAGACGTATGTATGTGCATGTGTCTAAACACAGACACACTCACACACACACACACACACACACACACACACACACACACACACACACACACAGACACACTCACACATATTCACATGTATATTTTACATACAAACTAAGCTATCAGCATAAGCAGTAATGTCCAAGAATTAAAATAAGCATGACTTAGTACTATATCATAACCACCTCACGTAATTGCAGAGAAGCACTGCATTCCCAAACCCCATCCTAAAGCACATTACAATAAGGCACAGGATGAATTCACTCTATGGTTGTTTATAGTAGCAATCATTTTACTCAGGTACCAAACAGACAAACTCCAGTGATAGCTGCAGACTGTAACTTTCAGGTAGTCTCAGGATTCTTGGTGCACTGTGACACTATCTGTTCACAATAAGTGCATTATCACGCAAATAATTCTCAACAGTTAAAAGCTCTGACCTTCACAGCCACATGCTGCAGCATTGTTATTGTTCCTAGCATAAGACTCTCCACCCATCACCAACACACTAGTCAAAATTATGCTTAGATTTAGCAATAGCCATAAAAGTGGTTACAGTCTCTCACTTATAAAGAGGAAACTATAGCTATATCCTCATTTGTTTCATTGGCTAGCATCCATGAGCATTCAAAGAAACAGAGATCTCCACTTTGCTGATAACTATGTTCAGCTGCCCACCTGACTCTTAGGTTTATAGGTAGGTACTAGGCTATCTGCCCAAAGGCATTTATAAGCCTAGCCAGAATGTGCTGGCTTTCGCCACCCCCTTAGATTAGTTCCCTGTGCCTCTGTCCAGTAGAGCCACTGAAGTGATCCCCGCAAGTGTGTTAGTGAGGAGCTCTGCCTAATGTAGATTGGAATCTTGTTCCAAAGCATGGGAACTCTGGGGTAGGAATCTATCCCTCCAGCATGTCCTATTTATTGTTGTGGTGAGGTTTTAAATCCCTAGAGCGTGTGGTTCGAGGGGATAAGGTTTTCTTTAGGTGGAGCATGTCCATCAATTCTGGGTTGGACATGGCCTTGTATGTCAGACAGAGATCACCTCTGAGTAGGCAGTATGCAACTGAGTACAGCTGTAGTTTCTTCAGTTGAGCTGCATGGGGCATAAATCCCAAATAGAGCATTGCACTCTATGATGGGTGTGATGAGTAGAGGGGCACAATGACCTCTTTTGATCTGGATGCGAACCCTTTTGTGATTAGGTGGGCCACATAGAAGGATTTTCTAACCACTTTGGCAATGTAATTATCAAAGGAGAGATTACTGTCTACTTGGGTCCCCAGATCCCTTCTTATGTCTTCCATATTTGGGGGACTACCACCTATGTGGTAGTTTGTGGGCACTTTGTTTTTTCCAAAGGGGATGACTATGCACTTTTTGGCATTTAGCTTGAGGCCATGATTTTGACACCAGGTATCCATCTCAGTGAGACCCTTTTGGAGGATGTCTGTGTCAGCCGGAAAGTCAATTATAGCCCCTAGTTTGCAGTTGTCTGTGAACTTGATCAGCCATTGTCCTCCTGTGCTTGCCTGTACCTCTGAGAAGTATATGCTGAACAGGAGGGGTCGTAGGACTGAGCCCTGGAGAACGCCACTTGTAACCGGTTTAGAGTCGGACCTAGCTCCCACAACTCTCACCATGTGGGTTCTAGCCATGAGCTAGTTGGCAACCCATCTTGTGAAGTAGGGGTTTATGTTCAGGCTGGTGAGCTTGTCTATAATACCGGAATGGTGTTGAAGGCCTTTGCGAGGTCTAGGTTGGCTGTGTGTACCACCTTTCCCTTGTCTATAGCCTTGGTAACGGTCTCAAAGAAGTAAGTCACAGTGGACAGAATCACATTCATTAGCATACCTGACAGCCACAGTAGCAGAAGATCTTCTCTTCATATTAGAAGAGAACTGAATCTGTGGTTCTGCCAGAATCACATGAGCTACCCTGCATATAACCACATGCAATTAGATGTGAAGAGTATCTGTGGCTTAGCCAGTTTCACGGGAGCCCATTCTGTCCACATTAGAAGTACGCTGTATATATATATATATATATATATATATATATATATATATATATATATATATATATATAGCTCATTCTTTGACAGAAGACCCTACCTTGCTAACATTAGAAGTAAAGTGTTTCTTTTTTGAGGTACAGTCAGTACAGTATTAAATCATAACAAATGGATCACCATTAAAGTTGCAATAGTATGTCTGATTTTTTTTTCCATAGCTGTACTTAGCTCATTTCTTCCAGCCCCTTCAAACCACCGGTCGCTTCACTAGGTTTTCCCATCTAGTGATCAGTGGATTAGTTGGTCCATGGCTACTGTCATGGCTTTTTTTCTTCAGTTTCACCTTGCTTCTACTAAGATTTATTATTTTACCTAGGGATGATGGCTTAATAAAGTAATATCCTTTTAGGAGACAAACTCCGCCAAGAAGATTTTCTTACAAAATGCTTCTGTTGCCTTGGCCCATTACATGACACTTACTTTTGTGGGCATTCTAATCAATATTAAAGTCACATGGGTTATACAATTTTGAAAAGCTTCCACATTCTGATGAACCTAGAAAAAATATCAGTGCCTTATGTTCTAAGAATCTTAGCTCAGTAGTTGAGAGGATGCTTTGTTGTTTCAATGATTCATTTAGACATCATAGGCTATGTATCTTTTTCTTACCTTTTTCAACCCTTTTGAAATCAACTACCTTCCCTGGTCTGTGTGTGTAGCATGGATGCCTTCATTAAGGGGTCTATGAAGTATGATTTTTTTAAGAGTTTTTTTTTTAACTCTGTGTATTGAATGTTTATGTGCCTAGTATTTCTAACATATGTTTATCTATTCCTCAAGTCTATTGGTTTAGTTTACAGAGCTTCTTACTGAGATCTTGTATGTATGTACGTATGTATTTACTTTTGAGCTGTACAATGCCTAGGTAGCAAGCATTTTAAAACTGTTTAAATTAATTAAGCAAGCTCTCCTTGTCTTCCTCAAAATGAGATATTTTTGAAGGTTCCCACTTCATGGATTTCATACCTTTCAAAAACTTAAGGAAACCTCATTATCAGTAGTCTAGAGCACTATAAAATCTAAATTTGGTTCTCTGACAAAGGATGATGGTAGTGGCCAACTTTTGACAGTCCCCTGTATCATGGAGATTCAACCTTCAGGAAGGTCCTTTCAACAAGCCCTTTCAACAAGATTGCAAGTGTCTATCTGTGAAACCAATCCATACCACCATTCTTATATAACTTTACCACCAAACTGACATTAACACCTTTGTCACTGACTGTGATGTCCCTACAAAAAAAAAACAGTTTTAGACAACCTCTGTGTGACATCTCTGAGCCAGTAATCATGGAGCATGAATCCTCACCACTGTCACTGGGGAAGGATATTCACTTGGAACAAAAATGGACACACCCAGTATTTCCAGATGTGGCTCTCTGCATCAAATACAATTTCCCTTAAGACCACACAGGGAACACACACAGTCTGAGGTCTGTATTTCTCTGTCTCCCTCCATGTTTCCAATAAGACTCCCCACTGGCACCGCTGCACGGTTGAGACCTCAGCAGAGTGTCCAAGCCAAGTTTTCCTCCACACACTCTCTGTGAAACCAGTGCTTCAGCTCCCTGCTCTAAGCAGCTGATGCAAACATTCTTTGAGATTTGATTTTCACACACACACACACACACACACACACACACACACACACACACACACACACCTGGGAAAGGCTGGCACAGATTTACTCACTGTGCCCCCTTCTGCCCAGACTATAAGGTAGTAGGCTCTGCCACCAGACATTACAAAGCCAGCTACCTAAGGCTATTGCAAGGGTACCCAATTATACTTAGTGAAATTAATATTAATATAGATGGCAATGTTAACCAAACAGCCAGGCTTCAGGAGTGGCCACAGTGTCACCAACAGAAATAAGTACTCTTAAAGGTTAAAGTATTTTCTAAAGGATCAGCCACAATAAAAAGTTTAAATATATTTAATAATTAATAATAAAAGAACATGAAAATACTAAATATCTATTTACAATAAGCACCAGAGTTTCAATCACAGGAAATATTAAAGTAACACAGATGAATAGATTCACACAGTTACAGAAAAACAGTACTTAACTAATCTCACTATATTTTCCTGATTGATTTACAGAATTACTCTACCTGGACACTTACTACAGCAAGGCAAGATGAAGTAGGTGAGGGATTCTTCTTTGTCATGTACCAAGAAACAGACTGCCCAGAGACTTCTGTCTCACCGAATATTAAAACATTATTTATGTAGAGAATTACATCATATGCATTTGGTCATCTGACTTCTGGTTCCCATGCAACCCCCCCCCCCCATTGCTAGAAACCGCCAGGATTTAGAACGTACAGGTCAATAATATACACATACACACAAGAGCTTTGTTCAGATCTGGTGCAGCTTCTGGAAGTCATAAAACAATTACAAACTTCTGCTCCTCTCACAGAGACTAACAAACCTTGCTTCTTACAGACATTGCATATGTGGCTTCATTCAAAACTGTGAGATAACATCTTTTTGGCCTAGGCCCAGTAATTTAATTTCTTACTATTTTTAAAGTCTGGCGGATAGAGATTAACCTCTTTTCTTTCAGTATCCTCCGTTACAATATATACATTTCAACAGTTACAATAATGCATGCCTATTTCTTTATCTTTCCAGCAGGACATACTGTTGATACATTTTTAACACAAGCAACTTTAAAAATACATTTTCAGCACAAGCATCTGTACAAATCAGTTCGATATACAAATGACATATAAAATTGTTTACAAAATTCCAGCTGGTTGTGCTGGCATATGTTACACATCCACTGCTTTACTTCTCCTGGCATAGTTGGAAGTACCTCCTATTGTCACACTCTGCTCTGCTGAGGAATGTTTTCACCTTGTCCAAGAAGCCTTTAACCCAAAGTCTCAGTCAATAACTGGGGTGCCTTCATTAGGTTATCATTCACCAGACCAGTCAAATTCAACTTGCAGTTTCAGCTTTGCAACTTAAATTAATGAAGCCTTGACCATGACCCAGATGATCCTTGTTCAACTAACAGCCAGAGAGATAAAAGAAGGACCAGGAGAGGAAGGGATGGTGGGAATGCCGATTCACCCATTCTAGAAATGGAGGCAGTGTGACCTTCTGTACTACTGATCCCAACAGAATTACTGCAGGATTGGTGGCAGCAGCTATGAGGCTGGGTTGCATACAGGCCAGGACGGGCAGGCTTGAGTGCACATGGAGGAACAGGAGAGACCTTCTAGGTAACAGCTTAGTAGTGGTCACCTACTACCGAAGTAAGGGAGTTAGGCAGGTAGGGAGAGGACCTTCAAATGAAGGTCTGGTGGCACCTGACCCTCACACCTGAAGGGGAATGAATGAGTGGTTTAACTTGCACCATGGCAACAAAAAACTGGGCTGCAGAATAAAATAAACTATTGTATTAGTAGCTATCCTTCAGGGAATGAATGGGTTGGTTCTTGCCCTGGCGGGGGGGATGAATTGACTGATAGCAGGCTGACAGAGACTGCTTGTGGTGGGGAGCCTGGGTAAAAAAAAAAGAAATTACAATCACAATAACACAATACTCAGGAAAACAACTGGCAGGAAAGTCAGGGGTGGGTTAGATGAAAAACAAAAAACTCCCTTCCCTACATTATTCTGATGAATACAATGTCGTCTACATGATCAGATTTATACTCTAGTGCTCCCTTCTATGGGCATGATGATGAGGTCTCTGGCTCTCTTCAAGAAGACATCATCTTTGGCAAGCTGTTAATGTCAAAGGAGATTTCTTTAAATTAGGAAGTAATTACACACCTGCATTAGTTCAGATGCTGCCTGTAGTAAGACTACAGGTGAACTCTTCTACTTTTATTAAAGGCTTTTTGGGACATTACAGTCTCCATTCCCAAAAAAAAACAAACACAATCAACTTGCATAACGATTCTCCTGACTTGTACAATAACATTAAGACAAATCCTATCAATATTTCTTTGAAATCAAACAATGCCAGAAAAGGTGGTAACTGTAGTATCTCAACTACCATGTAAAGAATCTAAGATGATGAAGAGGTTCAGAAAGGTAACATTTTCCCCTGCAATCTTGCTACAAGACACAAATTGTGTACGCATTTATTTAGTTAGCTTAATTTAGTTTACAAGTTGCTGAGAACCCAGCCACTGGAGATGCACAAGCCAGTGCATTTCTTTGTGCCGGTCCCAAGCCCGGATAAATGGAGAGGGTTGCATCAGGAAGGGCATTCGGCGTAAAAGTTTGCCACATGATATATGCAGAAAACTGTATAGAAATTCATACCGGATCGGTCGAGGCCCAGGTTAACCAACGACCACCACCAGTACTGTTGGCCAACAAGGTGCTGGCGGAAATTGGGCTACTGTTGGCCAAAGGAGGAGAAGAGGTGGAAGGCATGCCCGAAGGCAGGTAAAGGCTAGGACTGTGATAGTGAGGGCCGGAACTTTGAATGTTGGCAGTATGACTGGTATAGGGAGGGAGCTAGCTGATAATGATGAACCAAAGGACGGTTGACATATTGTGTGTGCAAGAGTCCAGATGGAAGGGGAGCAAGGCTAGGTGTATCGGAGGCAGTTTCAAATTGTTTTATCATGGTGTGGATGGGAGGAGAAATGGCGTAGGCATTATCCTGAAGGAACAGTATGCTAAGAGTGTTTTGGAGGTGAAAAGAGTGTCAGATAGAGTGATGTTTATGAAGCTGGAAATTGATGGTGTAATGATGAGTGTTGTTAGTGCATATGCTCCACAAGTTGGGTGTGCGATGGATGAGAAAGAAAAATTTTGGAGTGAGTTGGATGAAGAGGCGATGACTGTACCAAAGGGTGAGAGACTGGTGATTGGAGCAGATTTCAATGGGCATGTTGGTGAAGGGAACAGATAAGATGAGGAAGTGATGGGTAGGTATGGTGTTAAGCAAAGGAATGCAGAAGGTCAGATGGTAGTGGATTTTGCGAAAAGGATGGACATGGCTGTGATGAATACGTATTTTAACAAGAGGAAGGAGCATAGGGTGACATACAAGAGTGGAGGAAGATGCACACAGGTGGATTATATCTTATGTAGAAGGGCCAATCTGAAGGAGATTGGAGACTGTAAAGTGGTGGCAGGGGAAAGTGTAGTTAGGCAGCATAGGATGGTGGTTTGTAGGATGACATTGGTGATCAAGAAGAGGAGGATGAGCATGAGGGCAGCACCAAGGATCAAATGGTGGAAATTGAAAAAGGGTAATTGTGAGGTGATGCTCAGGGAAGAGTTAAGACAGGCACTGGGTGGCAGTGAAGAGTTACCGAATAGCTGGGTAACTACAGCAGAGCTAGTAAGAGAGATGGCTAGAAGGGTGCTTGGTGTGACATCTGGAAAGAGGAAGGAGGACAAGGAGACCTGGTGGTGGACTGAAGAAGTACAGGAGAGTATACAGAGAAAGAGGTTGGTGAAGAAGAAGTGGGATTGTCAAAGAGATGAAGAAAGTAGACAAGAGTATAAGGAGATGAGGTGCATGGCAAAGAGAGAGGTGGCGAAGGCTAAGGATAAGGCGTATGAAGACTTGTATAAAAGGTTGGACACTAAGGAGGGAGAAAAGGACCTGTACAAATTGGCTAGACATCGGGACTGAGCTAGTAAAGATGTGCAGCAGGTAAAGGTGATAAAGGATAATGAGGGAAACATACTCACAAGTGAGGAGAGTGTGTTGAGCAGATGGAAAGAGTACTTTGAGGGGCTGATAAATGAAGAGAATGAGAGGGAGAGAAGGTTGGATGATGTGGGGATAGTGAATCATGAAGTACAACGGATCAGCAAGGAGGAAGTAAGGGCAGCTATGAAGAGGATGAAGAACGGAAAGGCTGTGGGTCCAGATGACATACCTGTGGAAGCATGGAGGTTTTTAGGTGAAATGGCAGTGGAGTTTTTAACTAGATTGTTTAATGAAATCTTGGAAAATGAGAGGATGCCTGAGGAAGGGAGAAAAAGTGTTTTGGTACCAATTTTTAAAAATAAGGGTGATGTGCAGAGCTGTAGAAACTACAGAGGGATTAAACTGATCAGTCACAGCATGAAGTTATGGGAAAGAGTAGTGGAAGCTAGGTTAAGAAGGGACGTGATGATTAGTGATCAGCAGTATGGTTTCATGCTGGGAAAGAGCACTACAGATGCAATGTTTGCTCTGAGAGTGTTGATGGAGAAGTACAGAGAAGGTCAGAAGGAGTTGCATTGCATCTTTGTGGATTTAGAGAAAGCATATGACAGAGTGCCTAGAGAGGAGTTGTGGTATTGTATGAGGAAGTCGGGAGTGTCAGAGAAGTATGTAAGAGTGGTAATGGACAAGTACGACAGTGGTGAGGTCTGCGGTGGGAGTGACGGATGCGTTTAAGGTGGAGGTGGGATTACATCAAGGATCAGCTCCGAGCCCTTTCTTATTTGCAATGGTGATGGACAGGTTGACAGATGAGATCAGACAGGAGCCCCCGTGGACTATGATGTTTGCAGAGGACATTGTGATCTGTAGTGAGAGTAGGGAACAGGTGGAGGAGACCTTGGAGAGGTGGTGATATGCTCTAGAGAGAAGAGGAATGAAGGTCAGCAGGACTAAGACAGAATATATGTGTGTGAATGAGAGGGAGGACAGAGGAATGGTGAGGATGCAGGGAGTAGAGGTGGTGAAGGTGAATGAGTTTAAGTACTTGGGATCAACAGTTCAGAGTAATGGTGAGTGTGGAAGAGAGGTGAAGAAGAGAGTACAGGCAGGATGGAGTGGGTGGAGAAGAGTGTCAGGAGTGATTTGTGACAGACGAGTACCAGTAAGAGTGAAAGGGAAGGTCTACAAGAGGGTAGTGAGACCAGCTATGTTATACGGGTTGGAGACAATGGCATTGACAAAAAGGCAGGAGTCAGAGTTTGATGTGGCAGAATTGAAGATGAACAGGATTAGGAATAAGTACATTAGAGGGTCAGCCCAGGTTGGAAGGTTTGGAGACAAAGCCAGAGAGGCAAGATTACGTTGGTTTGGACATGTGCTGAGGAGGGATGCAGAGTATATTGGGAAAAAAGATGCTAAGGATGAAGCTGCCAGGTAACAGGAAAAGAGGAAGGCCTAAGATAAGGTTTATGGACATGGTGAGAGGACATGCAGGCGGTTGGTGTGACACAGCAAGATGCAGGGGACAGGAAGAAATGGAAACAGTTGATCTGCTGTGGCGACCCCTAATGGGAGCAGCCGAAAGAAGAAGAAGAAGAAGAAGAAGAAGAAGTTTACAGGTTGCTGAGTTGGACTACTAAGGCCTGTTTTCATTAACAGCCTAGTTATACTGAAACAGTAAAACATCAAAAAATCAGTTTTCGTAGCCTTCATTAACAGTCTCATTGAAAACTCTATTGCTTTCTTAACAAGAAGGGAAAGTTATTTATCTCATTCTTCAGTGAATGAACTTCTCAGCCTCAGGAATAACTACTAATACAAAACAGTTGATTTTATTCTGTAGTGTTCCACAATATGAGGTTAACAAAACATCCACTAAGAATTTTTGTCTTCAGAAATTGAAAAGATCCTCATTGTGGTCTAAATAACAAAAAATGGTGATGCCCCTTGTTCCATAGTAACACTTTTGGACTGCTTAAACCACTTGTTCTAGGAAAACTGTCATATTTATACATAAAAGTAATATTTCTTCAGTTTCTGTTTGTTTATCAATTGTTACCTCTCTTTCTTTTTTAGTAAAAGTTTTTTGAATGGTGTTCTGCACTTTGTTCACAAAAGAAAGTTTTTTTTTTTCAAATGGGCTGTAAGCTTTATATTAGGTTCAGCATCCCTGCTCCCAACAGCAATTACTGCTGAGAGTAAATTACTGGATTTACAGACTTCAGTGTGTAAGACACGTTATACATTTCTTCACATTCTTAGAGACTAATACTTCTGTCTTACCTCAGGCAGTGACAGTGTCAGCTGTCTCTTTGGATCAGTATACCATGGATGTGAATAGACATCTTAGATACTATATGAAAAAAGATCTTTTAGATAAACTAAGCAGTCTTTTGTTTCTGCCATGGGGGGACAGACTTCCTATAACAAAACAGTCCCTCTAAAAAAGTTGTCCAGCTGAACTCCTTTCTTCTATTACACATAAAATAAAACTTTGAAGAGCCCAGTTAAGTCATACATTGATAGAGGTGTACCAACATTTGCTACACAATTTAGAAATATTTCAGCTCAAGATATTTTAAAGGCTGCCACTTGGATGACTGACTGTAGTTACATTATTGACTAGAAACACAATCTACATATGGGACAGGTTTTGCATAACTGTAATTCAGGGATATTGTAACTGTCCACATCTTTGGGTTCTCCAGAATTGTTTGGCACTATGCCTTTATGTATGATTTACTGCTACACTTACCATCCCAAAAGAAAGGTATTACAGCTGTCTGAGGACACTCATGATAATAGTAGCTCCTCAAGGGAGGATTGTAGCAATAAGGGAACCCCTTTCCATATTATTTCAGTTTTTGATTCTGCTGTTATTATTGCTTGCCTAACAACTATTTCTTAGAAGGAATATCTGCATATGCCCTGGGATTCGGAAAGGGTTACCATGAAGGTAAATCCTACCACAAGTGGCCAACCCACTGGTGCTAATCCTTCCAGTTCAGAGACAGGCACACTGCATTAATTTTGCATAGTCAGTAAAATCACTATAGTGAAATGTTCCAAGCCACACTAAATTATAATGAGGCACTGTGGGAGCGCAATTAATTAACTAGCTAATTAATTAACTAACAATATGCTTCCCCCAGAAATGCATGGAGAAGTAACTTAGGCAACTGTTCATTTGCATAAAATAGCATGGACGACCATGTTACTTAACATGGCCAGAACATGGCAGTCACCCAGTCAAGTGAAAAGGAGACACTCCATTGTAGGTAAGTTTAATGAAATTCAACTGACAGGAAATGGTGGGGGAGGGAGAGTGTGTGTGTGTGGATGCATGTTTGCTGTGATGTCTGAGTACTATGATGACTGTGTGTGTGTGTGTGTGTGTGTGTGTGTGTGTGTGTGTGTGTGTGTGTGTGTGTGTGTGTGTGTGTGTGTGTGTGTGTGTGTGTGTCTGTATGTGTCTGCCTGGGTGGTCATAGTACAGTGGTTTGCTAGGAGGTTGAGAGTGTAGAGGTGTGTGTGTGTATGTGTAAGGGACAGTGTCTGATCATAGGTACATAGGTGTATACTAGGTTAATGACCACTGGAGCCTCTATAAGACTAGACATATGAGCGCATTCAAGAGGGTATGTCACATTGACTGAATGTCATTGAGTGTGGGGATGTCTGTGAGTGCAAGTGCATATGTATGTTTTGGAGTTATGTATGAAAGTCTGCAAGTGCATGGTAGAATGACTGGGAGATCCTTTTCCAACATGATGCATGGGCCACCAGCATAACTCCCAATCACTTACTGCAAGAAATCTGGACAAAGCCAAAAATAAGGAATACATATATATAATACATATATACTATATATATATATATATATATATATATATATATATATATATATATATATATATATATATATATATACACATACATACACACAAACACACAATTTTATATATACATAATGATATATATATATATATATATATATATATATATATATATATATATATATATATATATATATATCTAGGACGTTTGATTGAATGATTAAACATCCGAATCCATAACCACCGAACACACAACCACCGAACACACTTTAACGAAAGCGCTTTCGTTAAAGTGTGTCAATAAAAAAAAAAAAAAAAAAAACACTACATTTACATTTTTATGCATGGGGGCTTCTCCCCCTGCACACCCCCCTACTTTAATATTCTCCCTCTGAGACTGCACTACAGTAGGGAAAAGAGAAGTTTCCCTTATCCGCACCATAGTATGGTCTCGGCAACAGGCATACTCACGCAAAAGTGCTTCTTCGGTGAAAAGCACTTTCGCGTAAGTATGCTCGCACTTAATGGATTCGGACATTTGATCATTCGATCAAACATCCTGGATCCATATATATATGGTCGAGCGCACATTGCTCGACCATGTATTACACCGACTTTTCTCCGCAAATCCCGTAAATATGTGTTTTGATAAATTTTGACCCATACACTCCATCTTCAGTTAACTGGACCCAGTTGCCCACTCACCTGTGATTGCTACCTAGTTCTGCATGCTATAGGCAATTACAAGCATCTGAACCTCAGGAGTAGCCTGCTAAAGACAAAGTCAAAAAACATCCTATCTACTATAGATATATATCCTCCACAAATATGTATTGTGACAGGTACGTATTCACATTTCTTCACCTTGAGGAGTCAAGCATTTGCTGTAGTATTTGTATAAGGCATACACACTACATGATGAAAGTAGTCAGTAGCTTTGTATATTAATTACTATAGTATAACTTATCATACATTAAAAACTCATTACCCAAAGTTTAATAGCCTAATATATCTCTTTATAGGCAGCTTTTAATATACATCTCTTAACATATTCAGTTTAATGCAAGCCCCCATCTATCAATACTTAGTTTACTTTTAATAACAGTCCTTCATAGACCCACATTAAAAAAAAAACTATTGCCTCCCCCCCCAAACTTTTTTTTCTTGTGTTTATTTTTTCAACATCAGGTAACTGACTAGTATTTTTTTTTTGTTATAATAATTTCACTTTTTTCTTTAATAGTTCCCAAATAAACACTAGATTTTGTCAAACTACCCCAAATCTCACTATCCTTATTTATTTTTCTCTTCTTATTTTTTATGTACTAAACTATTCTTGCTACCAGTGTACTACATATCAAGTGTGCAAACGTTCTTATTAATTACTGGCTTTATATTGTAAAGTGCAAACAGATGCACACATTTGCCTTCTATTGGCCCAATTCACTGATTGATTATTTTCTGTACCACAACATTCTGAGCCAGTGAAACTCATTCCATTCCTTCCCACCCATACCCACTTACTCTAAATTTAAACCCCCATCTCCATTCACCTTAAAGCTCAACCAATCCCAGTCTGTAATGCCTGCACACATTAACTATTTGCAGTCTTTCTTATATTTCTTTCAATATTCCCTTAATTATCCAGCTCTCCCTTCTGCCCTACATATCATAATATATTCCCTGCCCTCTTACTTACCAACACTTCCCAATGCAGCATGACACCCTTCTTTTTCCACCCCTCCTCTATCTCTAAACTTGTCAAAATATCATCCTTCAACTGACCACCATGACACCAGTTTCCATGCTGGCTCTGTCTCACTTCTCCTGCTACTCACCCACATAACATCTTTAACTTCACACAATCCATCACCATCATCCTAGTTGTACTATCCTACATGCTTCTGCATACCTAAATCTTAATTCACCCAAAGTAACATCTACCTTGCACTCTCCCAATAATACAGACTTTTTCAAACACAACCTACATTTACACAACCCCATAATTCATAAGCTAAAATTACAATGAAATGCTTATCCAACAACCAGTATATCTCCCCCCAACTAAAACTCAGTGACAACAGCCATCATCCAAACCCTGGACCAGCTACATCCCTGCAAATCATTCACTCTACAACCTCACAACTCTTCCTCCAATACAACATACCTATACTTGTTCTTCCCTTAAAAATACACATAAAAACATTACAAGCATCTACAATGAAATACCACCGTTCCATGCCTGGCTTAACCTACATGCTCCAGATATTGTAGTACTAATTGAAACCTTGCTGATAAAAAAACAGAAACAAAAGATAATGAAATTCTACCCCCAAACTATAATATACTAGGAGCAGACAGAATAAAAGGGCTGGTAGAGTTGCAATACTATGCAAAACTTCTCGGCAGCTCACTCCTTCACCACTAAATCCTCCACACTTTAGTGGGGCAGCAATTTTAATTTCTATCCTTAAACTCAAAAAAAAGACATTATCCATCATAGGTGTTTATTTGCTACCTGGTAATAACCTCTCTACTGCAGAAGACTTCTTCTGCTGGCTCTCAACTAAAATCTCCCAAGAAAAATATATACCAGGTGATTTTAATATTGACCGTGTCTTTCTCTCTCTCTCTATCCTCTAACTCACCTAACCAATCAATAAATCTCTTTGATCTCTCACAGCTTATCATGACTCCCATCCATATAATAAAAACAACACTAAGAAAACATTAATTGATGGGATTCTTACCTCTATGCCTCATAAAATCTTTGCCTCAGGTACCCTTCTAGATACCCTTGGTGATTATCTCCCTTTCTATGTAATAAAAAAGCAAACTAATATTTCAAATCAGCCACACTTCGGCATATCATGTAACCTCACACATTTCAATAAATATTCCTTTATTTCCTATCTAAAACTATTTAACTAGAATGCTGTAAAACACATTCTACTAGATTACACAGTAGCTC
Source organism: Protopterus annectens (assembly GCF_019279795.1). Lineage (NCBI taxonomy): Eukaryota > Metazoa > Chordata > Ceratodontiformes > Protopteridae > Protopterus > Protopterus annectens. Next base: position 594,272,257 of record NC_056730.1, on the reverse strand, counting down.
TTTTTAATTCTAAGCTCTTGAACATCCTAAGTGAACTTGGTCCACTTGAAAAAAAGAGAGTTAGGACCAAACCTCCCTCGTGGTTGTCTTAAAATACAAAACATCTTGTGAGACTTCAAGATAGAGCCTAGAATATGTGGTTATCAAATTAAACTAACAAATCTCCCAAAATTCAGAGAACTTAGAAACCAATCTAAAACTCAAATTAAGTTAGACAAAAAGGTATACTACACTGATCTGCAACATAAAAACTACAAAGATCCCAAACACACTGGTCCTCTATAAACCAGCTGGTCAATCCTGGCCATGCCACTCCACCATCTCCTACACGTAACACTAACAACTCTACTAACTGTGCTGATTCCTTCAGCTTTCATTTCATTCAGCCAGTCTCATCACTACTTCAAAATCCCCCTAATATCAACAACCAGACAACAGCACTACCAACCATTCATTTTCATAACTTCTCCTTCCAGCCAGTCCTCACTACTTACATAAAAAGCTATTACTTAAATTGAAACCCGCTGCCTTAGCCCCCAAACACATATCTGTTGAACACCTTGAGATGGCTGCAGAAGCAATAGACTATCTCATCTCAGCTCTAATAAATCACTCCATCACTGAAGCATATCTCCCTATCCTCTGGACAAAAGCCACATTCTTCCCTCCAAGAAGCAGGGCATTCAGCTGAACTCTCCAACTCTCCTGGCCCATTGCCAATCTCTCCTCTCTATCAAAAATACTTGAAAAATGCATTCATTCACAACTTTTACATGACTTCACACAAAATAACCTCCTGTCTTCATCTCAGCATGGCTTCAGTCTCCATCACAGTACCTCTATTGCTTTATTTAGTTTCACCAATACAGTAAACACAAATAGGAATGATGAAAACCTAGTATCTGGCTTATTCCTTGATTTATCTAAGGCCTTAGACACAGTCTCTCACTCTATTCTTCTACACAAACTTCATAACCTAGGACTTGTCACCACTGCTATATCACGGTTTTGTAACTACCTCCAAAATAGAGATCAAGTTATCAAGTGGCACAAAGACATCTCATCCTTCCTCCCCTTCCCGGTAGATGGACCACAAGGATCAATCTTGGAACCCATTCTCTTTATCACCTTCATCAATGACCTACATAAAGCCTGCAAAACTGCATTACTAGTACAGTATGCAGGTGATGTCATAGTTATCTGTATCACAATAAATATCAACAAACTATAAGAACTTACTCAAGAGTCCTTCTTCTCTATATAAACCTGACTGACATCTGCCCAGCTATTCCTTAAAGCAAGAAAATCCAAGCTAATCCTATTTACTCCCACACAGCTTACAATCAACAAAACCTCCTTCTCAGATACCTCATCCAGCAAAACAAAAATGGAACTTGTCACACATACTAAACTGCTAGGCATCTGTATAAATGAAAACCTAAAATGTGACACACACATCCAAAATATAATGTATTCTGACCTAACAACCTTGAGCAATGTTACCACAAAATAGCATGATTCACTGCCAACCTTCCAAACAGAACCCACCACTGCAGTGGCCTGAATTCCCACGTTAACTAACCTAATCAGAACTTCTACAAATCATAACATTGTGTACAAACCTAACAACTGTCCATCCATTTCCAGCCTCATACAAATATATGACCCTTACAGGTCACTACGTTCATTGGACAAACACCTATTACATGTATCCAAACCCAACAATTCTGCTGGCATATCAGTACTCTCCAACTACCTCACTAAATCCTGGAACTCCATCCCATTAGTAATACAATAACACTTCTTAAGATCATTTAAAACTCAACTAAAGTCCACCTAATTAGTTGTCACCTCTGTACATTTGATGTTCCTGGATAATCTCCAAACCCTTATTGTCACCACTCTTTTATGTAACTGGCCCTTAATAAAGCTATTTCTTCACAATCTCTATCGGACTATCATTCACCCCACTCCACTACTATCTCTCTCTTCCTTTTACCTCATCCTCCTCAATATTCCTTCATAATTTGTAACCATTTTCATCCTACAATTAGTTGACTGTCTCCTATTTAATATCTGTTTTCAGCTGATTCCATTTGAAAGTAACTAGACTCTTACAAGCTTGATATTAGGTAATATCTTCTGTATACTTCACTGCAACTGTCATTTTTTCATTTACTGTCATGTCATTACAATTTTATGTATGTTCATTTACTGTTCTATGTATGTTCATGTATTATTTTTTGATTAACTATCATATCATTAATAGTCTATGTATGTATGTACATTTACTGGGTCTATATTAGAACATCGAGGTTTAAAACCTTCAAATGTTCTAATATTGAACCCTATGGAGCGAAAGCTGAAAATATCGAAACAACAGAAACTCAAATTCTTTCCTAGGGAAAGATTTTGGTTGTCCGTTTCTGTTGCTTCGGTATTTTCAGCGCTGTGGTGGAAAGTTACGGGTCGGGTTCAGGTAAGTGTGCGATTGTGTGGATGTGAGGGTTAGGGCGGGCTAGGTGAGTTAGGGTTAGGGCGTGGGTTAGGTATGTGTGCGATTGTGTGGACATGAGGGTTAGGGTGGGTTAGGTGAGTTAGGTTAGGGAGCGGTTGAGGTGAGTGTGCGATAGTGACGGACCTTAGGGTTAGGGTTTGGGTTAAGGTAAGTGGATAGTTAGTGGTGTGTGTATAGTTTAGTGTAGGGTTAGTTGTAAGATTTTAGGTGTATGTGTGTGGATTGCTGTTTGTTTGGTGTGCTTGTGTTGTGTGTATATGTGTTTTGGAACAGCGATTTTTTTTCCCTAGGGAAAAAAATCGCTGTTCTGACAGTTCGAGATTGTAAGTTTTCACTTACATAGGGTCGATTAATCACCGTTTGCTTATTTAAGTGGTCGGTGATCTAATATAGACCCCCTCCATTACGTAAATATTCTATAACATCCTTCTACTCATTCTGTAAAATGGAGCATTTCTCCCTGGGCCTCAGCTGAAAATGCGACTTGTGCCCAGTCAGACTTTCCTGGTAAACAAAAGCAATAAATAAATAATGGGGGGGGGGGTCAAACATAGGGATAGATTTTAATCACTGCTCTTATAAGCTTAGAAAGTTGTTAGAATGACAGTTTTTTTTTATTACCATGCATTTTCTAAAGGATATGAAGTCTGAAACCCAAATGTCTGTCATTATTTAATGGCTTCAGTTCTCAGTGATTTGACAGAAATCCACAAATTTTAGGAGGACCAGACCAAAATACAAGGCAAAAATCTAGACATCTTGCAAAAAATGGACAGTTGAGAGGTAAGACCACCAGTTGTGAGTGTTCAGCCATTTTACAGTGAGCTTATCGAAGGAAGGACACTCAGCAAACTCGGAGCTACAATATATAACATTAAGTATCCTGGTTTTTGTTTATTTTGTTCTTTATTTCTTTGTTGTTTATAGCACTTTGTGTACTGTGTATTTTTTCTAGCTAGTTTCACTGTGTGTGAGGTATTAACTGGAAATTGTCCACCCTTATTATGCATCTGTTGGGTTGTTTGTTTATGATAACTTGTTGCAGTTAAACTCTTTTTTTCTAGTGGCTCCTTTAGCTGTTTAAAACTTTCATTTAAAGGCTCACTGCTGCTTTTCAGCTGGGAGTAACACTTCTGCAGTTTGTTCTAAGTAGTGTGGATATTTGTAGCATTTCCATATTCAGGCTTGTATTTGGGCCTAGTGTTTGTGGAGGCTGTGTGTCTGAGTACATAATTCAGGGACATCTTGTTTTAGCCAAAGCCATTAGGCATTTCAGTGAGAGAGACTTGTTTGAGGTCATTGGCTGACTGAGGTCTCCTGGACTACAGCTTAGACTAAGCACCTCATTGGTTCTTTTGAGATTTCTTTCTTAAAACTGTCTCAGGTTTCAACTTTCTGTTACCTAAGAAGCTCAGTTGTGAGTGTTCAGCCATTTTACAGTGAGCTTATCGAAGGAAGGACACTCAGCAAACTCGAGCTACAATATATAACATTAAGTATCCTGGTTTTGTTTATTTTGTTCTTTATTTCTTTGTTGTTTATAGCACTTTGTGTACTGTGTATTTTTTCTAGCTAGTTTCACTGAGTGTGCGCAATTATCTGGATATTGTCCACTCTTATTATGCATCTGTTGGGTTCTTTGTTTATGATAACTTGTTGCGTTAAACTCTTTTTTCTAGTGGCTCCTTTAGCTGTTTAAAACTTTCATTTAAAGGCTCACTGCTGCTTTTCAGCTGGGAGTAACACTTCTGCAGTTTGTTCTAAGTAGTGTGGATATTTGTAGCATTTCCATATTCAGGCTTGTATTTGGGCCTAGTGTTTGTGGAGGCTGTGTGTCTGAGTACATAATTCAGGGACATCTTGTTTTAGCCAAAGCCATTAGGCATTTCAGTGAGAGAGACTTGTTTGAGGTCATTGGCTGACTGAGGTCTCCTGGACTACAGCTTAGACTAAGCACCTCATTGGTTCTTTTGAGATTTCTTTCTTAAAAACTGTCTCAGGTTTCAACTTTCTGTTACCTAAGAAGCTCAGTTGTGAGTGTTCAGCCATTTTACAGTGAGCTTATCAAGGAAGGACACTCAGCAAACTCGAGCTACAATATATAACATTAAGTATCCTGGTTTTGTTTATTTTGTTCTTTATTTCTTTGTTGTTTATAGCACTTTGTGTACTGTGTATTTTTACTAGCTAGTTTCACTGTGTGTGAGGTATTAACTGGAAATTGTCCACCCTTATTATGCATCTGTTGGGTTGTTTGTTTATGATAACTTGTTGCAGTTAAACTCTGTTTTCTAGTGGCTCCTTTAGCTGTTTAAAACTTTCATTTAAAGGCTCACTGCTGCTTTTCAGCTGGGAGTAACACTTCTGCAGTTTGTTCTAAGTAGTGTGGATATTTGTAGCATTTCCATATTCAGGCTTGTATTTGGGCCTAGTGTTTGTGGAGGCTGTGTGTCTGAGTACATAATTCAGGGACATCTTGTTTTAGCCAAAGCCATTAGGCATTTCAGTGAGAGAGACTTGTTTGAGGTCATTGGCTGACTGAGGTCTCCTGGACTACAGCTTAGACTAAGCACCTCATTGGTTCTTTTGAGATTTCTTTCTTAAAACTGTCTCAGGTTTCAACTTTCTGTTACCTAAGAAGCTCAGTTGTGAGTGTTCAGCCATTTTACAGTGAGCTTATCAAGGAAGGACACTCAGCAAACTCGAGCTACAATATATAACATTAAGTATCCTGGTTTTGTTTATTTTGTTCTTTATTTCTTTGTTGTTTATAGCACTTTGTGTACTGTGTATTTTTCTAGCTAGTTTCACTGTGTGTGAGGTATTAACTGGAAATTGTCCACCCTTATTATGCATCTGTTGGGTTGTTTGTTTATGATAACTTGTTGCAGTTAAACTCTTTTTTCTAGTGGCTCCTTTAGCTGTTTAAAACTTTCATTTAAAGGCTCACTGCTGCTTTTCAGCTGGGAGTAACACTTCTGCACTTTGTTTCCCACCCTCCTCCCTGTTGGTATAGTGTTTTATAGTTGGTGGCTTTGCAGTTGCCCCCTAGCGTAAATTTGATCTGGGACCCTCCTCCCAGTCTAGCGCCATTACCTCATTCTACCCAGTACAGGGAGAGCATTTGAGAAGGCCAATCAGCTTAGTTTCTGCTACTCCTTTCTCTCTTCCTTTATCTCTTTCAAAAAAAAAAAAAAAAATATATATATATACTGTATTTGTGTTTTTCTTACTTTATTTTGCTCTTCGTCATCTTAAAAGTACTCAATTGTATTTATTACTGCTTGGTGTAACTCATTGTAAGCCTTTTAGTTTAAGCACCTGGGCTTCAGACCAGTTTTACATTAGGAAGGTTTGTGGTCTGCACTGTAGTGGCAGAACAGGTAGCTTACATCCTTCTAAGTTGGGAACTGCTGATTGAGGGCTCAGTGTCTGTTATTCTAAAAGTGTATTAATTCTGGTTTAAGCACTTGGGCTTGAGGCCAGTTATTTTACATTAAGAGGGTTCGTGTTCTGCACTCTTGTGGGAGGAGAGGCTGGACTCTGTCCTTCTGAGCTGGGAATTTCTGGTTAAAGCTTATAGTGCCTGCATATTTGAACTGCTTCTTACTGAAATTGGTACACCTCGTTTGGCATAGACTAGATCCAGACCTGCTGAATCTAGCTTTGTTTGTATAACTTGAGCACTAATCCAGGCATTTTTAAAGTATTCAGTTGTATTTATTACTGCTGGTAGTAACTTGATTAAAGTGTAGCTATCATTTCTAAGTCTTTTGGATTAAGCACTTGGGCTTCAGACCAGTTGTTTTACATTAGAAGGATTTGAGGCCTGCACTGTGGTGGCAGGACAGGCAGCTTACATCCTTCTAGGTTAGGAACTGCTGATTGAGAGCTCAGTGTCTGTTATTCTAAAAGTGTATTAGTTCTGGTTTAAGCACTTGGGCTTCAGGCCAGTTATTTTACGCTAGGAAGGATTGCGGTCTGCACTCTTGTGGGAGGAGAGGCTGGACTCTGCCCTTCTGAGCTGAATACTTTTCTTGATACTAAGTATAATTTTGTTGCTTTCCACATCTGAATACCTAGCGACTGTATTTCGCCTGCCTTTCTGTTACACTGAAGCTGTTTTACTGCATTTAACTTAATATTGCACTTGGAATCCTTGTTTGTTACTATTTGACTGTATTTGTAGCAAATTCTTCTGTGTAAGCTGTAGTAGCTGATTCATAGCATTTATAAGTGTTTGCTGTACCTGTTTCTGCCTGTTCTGTGAAAAAAGAAAAAATATCTCTTGTTTTTCCTGCTTTACTAGTTTAGTCCAGTTTCAGAGTTGCTGATTCCTGGGCTTTGGTTGTAGTTCCTGTGTACTGTTTCCTTGCCTTATTTGGGGAGAGGAAGTTACCTTGCTTACCAGTGGGAGTGGGAAGCATTGAGCTGCCTTTGTCCAGTTTTGTGAGGTTTCAGCCAGTAACTAGTAGTTTATTGGTCGCTTTGGGCCAGTTTCTAGCTTTTTCCAGCCCCTGGTATAAAAAAACGTAAACTAGCGGCAGATTTAGAGCGGAGCTGCCACTGTTGCACACTAGGGCAGCCGTTAGGCAGGTTTAAACTATTCGGCTACCTAAAGTCCACTCTTCAAATTTTCCCTTAAAACTACCTTCCTAACTATACTACTGATCTAATCAGCTTATCCTATAACTAAAAGATCATCTCCACTTGACTCCAAGTAGACTATTCTCTATCTGTTAAACCTAGCACTTGCTCCTACAGTACTTATTACCTTGATACGGCACTCTTGTCATAGATAGTACCCCAAACAGGTAACCCCCATTTCTTGGTCACCCACGTCCCCCTGAATCTTTTTTAAAGTTTTTGTCTATCCTTCTAGCATGTCGAGGGATCAGTTGCTAGTGTCCTCTCCTGCTCAGCTGGTGAACAATACTGAGGCAATGTTACAATTGCCTCATGTACACAGACAACCCTCTCCTCCTCCCACAAAACACAAATACATGAGAGATGCAACTATGCCAAACTGGAGGCTGAGCTCTCTCAACACAGGACTGGCAAGACCAGTCAGGAGGAGAAGGTTACCACACACACTATAGACCCAGTCTCACATAGCACCATTACAACCTCAAATCATACACATAAACACACAAAGACATACTCGGAGGCTCTGATCAAAAATCTACCAAAACAGCAGAGGCCACCAAAGCAGACACCCAAACAACCACCACCTCAGAACACAACACCTGCAACACATAGACCTCACAGTCAGAGTGTCAAACAGTCACAGCCCTTAAGGCCAAACACAATGCCAGACACACTAGTCATTGGTGACTCCATAGTCAGACACACTGATGTCCCGCCACCAGACTGAGTAAGGAGAAGGTCACAGTAAGCTGCCTGTCGGGCGCTAGAATCCGCCACATAACGCAAGCACTCAGGTCTCTCAACAGCAAGTACAAATATGACTCAGTCATTGTCCACGCTGGTGTAAACGACCTGAGACGCACCTCCTTGGACTACATGAAAAGAGACATTGAGGAGCTCTCTGACTATGTAGCCCAGGCAGGTATGACCCTGACCTTGAGCAGTATCCTACCTTCACCAAGAGTGATGCCACAATACAGAGATAAGATGATCAGCTTTAACAATTGGCTTAAACACTGGTGTCATTCAAAGGGGATCCAGTATCTGTCTGCCTGGGATGACATGCTGGACAAGCCACGCTGCTTCAAGGGACGGCTTGCACCTGTCACCCTGGGATTCCGGATATTGGCAAAGGCTCTTGCCACCCCATAGTGCCTTTTTAGGCAAGGCTCAAATTCTAAACCTACCACCCTAGAACACAAAAAGGAAAAACTAAGGGTAATGCTGCTCAATGCCAGAAGTCTCAATCTCAAAATGCACGCACTCGAGGCCCTTCTCAGTATGGAGAACATCGATGTCTGTGCTGTGACAGAAACCTGGTTCAAGGCTCCTGAGAGCACCCCAGCTATCAGGTTTTACCTCATATCATGCCCGCCCCAAAATCCGGACAATACCAAGAAAGGAGGTATCCATATTCATTAAGGACACCCACACCTCAAGACTGGTGGCAACGCACGATGCATCGGAGACCATCCAGGTGCAATTAACCATAGGCAAGACTGCTCTGCAAATTGTAGCATGTTACAGGCCACCCTCACAAACTCAGGAACCTCACATGGCCTTCCTGAAAACACTAGAGGATAAATGTATCACCAAACACCATCATACTAGGTGACTTCAATTACCCTAATATAGACTGGGAACACTACTCAAGCCCAAACACCCTAGCCCAAAAGTTCCTGGAATTCATAAACTCAAATGCCATGGAACAACTAGTCACCATCCCCACAAGAGGAGATAACATACTTGATCTCATCATCACGAACATGGGAGCACAATGTTCAACACCGGAAGTATACCCCTCACTGGTGAGATCAGATCACAAACTAATCTCGCTGGAGGTCCTCATCCCACCCCCACATGAAATAAAAAAGACCACAGTAAAGAACTTCTCAAAAGCCGACTTCACACTTCTAAAGACTAGTGTGGTCTCCTTTAAGGCCCCCGAGCTGGTGGAAAACAGTACTCAAGCCGCTGAATCACTTACAGACGCCTTCTACCAGCACCTGCAGGACTGCATGGATAAGGCAATCCCAAACAAAACAAAGACTCTTAGTACCAAAGGCAAGCGTCCAGTCTGGTGGACCCCAGCCATAAACAAACTCTACAATAAAAGGAGGAAGCTACTACAAGATACAGCAAAATCCTTAAAAGGTAAGACACCCTTGATCACTATAAGTAAAAACTAAGAGCTCTCATAAAATCATCCAAAGCAAATTTCGAGAGAAAAATAGCTAAAGACTCAAAAGACAATCATAAGGCCTTCTTTAGCTATGTTAGACACCTAGGAGGAAACTCCCAGATATGCTCAGAACTAGTTCAAAATGATGTGAAGATTACTGATCCTACAGACATTGCCAACATACTGGCTGACAGGTTCAGTGCAAACTTCTCCCTCCCCAAAAGGAGAGATATCTATACCAAACAATTGCAGCCCCCAAACATCTCCAGAAGTGAGAACTGCTCTCTCCAAAGCAAAAACACAGCATCCATGGGACCTGATGGTGTTCCCGGCTGTGAGCTCCACGAACTCAATGAGGAATTAAACCCACAGCTAGGACAGCTGTTTAATCAAAGTCTTACCTCTGGATACGCACTCCAGGAGTGGCGCACTGCAACTGTGGTCCCACTTCACAAAGGCGGTGCCTCCACCGACCCTGGAAATTACCGCCCATTAGCCTGACAAGCCTTATCTGCAAAGCCATGGAGAGGATCATAATGGACCTCATAAATAAAGACATAGGGAATTTGCAGACTTTGGATCCAACCCAGTTTGGCTTTGTCAAAGGCAGATCATGCCTTTTAAACTTGGTTGACTTCTTAAACAGTCACCAAAGCCATTGAAGGGAAAGGCAGTCCATACAGCCTACCTCGATCTGGCTAAGGCCTTCGATACAATACCCCACTCGGGTATCATTGAAAAACTCATCAGCTTAAATGTTAACCCATACATCACAAGATGGGTTGCAAACTGGCTGAGTGACAGAACCCACAGGGTCAGAGTTGCTGGCGCCATGTCAGACTCAAAACCTGTCACAAGTGGTGTCCCACAGGGCTCAGTCCTGGGCCCACTCTTGTTTGGCATCTACTTTTCCAAGTACAAGCAAACACAGGAGGGTTATTGACAAAGTTTGCAGATGACTGCAAACTGGGCCATAGTAGAAAACACATCTGACACAGATATCCTTCAGAAGGGTCTCACAGAAACGGATAACTGGTGCCAGAGCCACGGCCTGAAGTTAAATGCCAAAAATGCATAGTCATACCCTTTGGGAAAAACAAGGTTACCCCTAGCTACCAAATAGGTGGCAATCCACTGAGCACAGAAGAAGTTATCAGGGACCTGGGGACCCAGGTTGATAGTAGTCTGTCATTCGACACCCATGTAGCTAAAGTAGTTAGGAAGACTTTCTACATTGCCCACCTTATCATGAAGGGATTCTCATCTAGATCAAGGGAGGTCATAGTCTCCCTTTACTCATCACTCATCAGACCAATGATTGAGTACAATGCCCCATTTGGGATGTATCTGACCCGACACCTGCAGCAGCTGGAGAGGCCACAAAGTTCCTCACCAAAAGGATAAAGGGTCTCAAAAATCTGTCCTATGCTGCCCGACTGAAAGAACTCCAGCTCTATTCAGTCGCCACCGCTTGCTCAGAGGTGACCTTTGCCTAACATACAAGGCCATGTCAAACCCAGATTTGATGAATATGCTTCACCTCAAAAATCTAGATCCATCAGAGCCACAAGGGCGGAGACTTAAACCTCGACACGGCTATTAATAGGACGTGCTGGAGGGATAGATTCATTACCCAAAGACTCCCTATGCTGTGGAACAAAATCCCGGTACATGTGAGGCAGAGCACCTCGCTGGCCTTGTTCAAGAGAAATCTTGACCAATGGATGGGAGATCGCAGATATACCCCAGGGATTACCTCAGTGTCACTGCTCGACAGAGGCACAGCAAAATAATGGGTATAGTTCCCCATACTAAAGGGGTGGCGTAAGCCACAAAACGATGGGCTAGGCTTGTAAATGCCCTCGGGCAGATAGCCTAGTATAAACCTATGAACCTATGAACCTAAGTGACACATACTGCAGAAAAACTTCTTCATCATTGTGGTTAAGCACATCTTTGAATCTCTTTTCTGTATTCGCGTACACTGCACCTACCTGCGGTAGCAGTGTACAGGACCGCAGCCCATGTCTCTGAATCCCAGCCAAAGTTCATAGGATTCTGCTCACAGCTGATACAATTGTCTACTGCATGGCTGCCTGATGACATGACCCAATGACACATTTAAAATTGTCCTCTATGATTTAGAACTAGGGATTGTGCAAAAGTTTTCAGGTAATAACAGTTTTTTAATTAGGTATAAATCAGTGTGTTGAAATGACATAGAAGTAGAGTGTTTTGAAGGGTTCAGTTATAAAGGACAGTGCAATAGTTATAGAAATTCACTTTGTTTGGAAGAATGAGGAAGAGGTAACCCTAGAATTAACTGGTAGCCAGTATGATTTTTAGAGCTGACGGACACTGATGTATCCTGGACTAAGTAAAAAATGACTAACTTTAGTCCTGAAGGTTTGTAAATTTCCAGCAAGTTGTCTTGAAGCACTGGGTATAATGGGACAAACTTGCTGTGTTCTGGAGAAAATACTCATTGGCCATTTGTGGATAAAACGTTCACTGTTACCTGTTTGAAATAAAATGTTATTTTTATATATCCATTGGTCTTAGCTTATAGAAAGATCTGATAGGTGGGGAAAAATATAGAAAAGTGTCAAACCATAACTGAAAGTATTACAGCTGATATGATGGATGAAAAGGTCGGTAATGCAAAACCCAGGTGGAAATCATACTAAAATGTTTGCTGGATTGGAAAATGCTGACTATAGACAGGATCATTTTTAAAACCAGATCACATAAATTATAGTGCAGCACAGCCAGTGGTTAAGGTGTCACTAAAGAGTGTATGTTGGCTCAGATTGGGCCCTGTGAAATGGCAGCTGGGATAGTAGATGCTCTGATAAAAAAAATGAGTCAATCTTTACTTAAAGGTATATTAAAAGAAGTATTTCAAGATCTGAGGCCATGTTTGGAGAGTTCCATCTTCTATTGACTGTACAAAACAGCTTTAAAACAGTTAGAGGACTTAATTACAATGATATTGACTTATTATTAATAAATTATCCAGTCTAAGTTAAACACAAGCTCTGATGCCATTTTCTTTTAAAGATGTCTCTGCACCTTAAGCTAATCTGAATATGTATCATCCCTTTTTACTCTAGATATACCCAAGTCAACCACTGTTAAACCCAATTACTCATAAATACTAGGCTGTTCCTTAAAGTACCACAGAATAATTTGTGTTTGATGCAGTCATAAGCTTTTCCAAATTCTAGAATCCATTGTCTAATAGTTAATTTAAATAAATAGGCTCCTCAACATAAAAATGTTAGCTAGTTAGAATTCATCTGCCTTTAAGAGATGTATGCTGTCTGTCCAGCTCCAGTTCCATGGCACTGAGGGAAAAAGTCTTGACTATGACCCAGATGACTCAGGATTAGCTAGTGACCCAGATAACAGAGGAGCCAGGAAGGGGAAATAGAACTGAGTGGCTCATGGTGGCTGACCAATCTAGGAGAAGGAGGAAGCCCAGTCATCTGCTGTGTCACCTCACACAGTCTGGATGGTTCAGCAACCCATACATGCACTGTCTCAAATAAGAGCTGCAGCCAGATTCAGGTTTTCTTGCAGAATCATGCATGTCTTATTGGAACAGCAAAGTGGACACTGCATCACAGGCATGCACATTCAGGCCTGTTAAGGAGTGGGGAGTTAGAATGAATAAGAGAACCCTTGTGGGCTGCTTGGATGACAGCCCATCCACTGGATACGAAAACACTTGTGGGCTGCTTGGATGACAGTCCATCCACTTTTTAGCTCTCATTGTCTACCAGTGGATGACCACAGACCATAGCATCAATAAAGCAAACCTCCATAGGAGAAAAGGAACTCCTCAATGGAGTGGTAACGAGTATATTAGTCAGTTTGAAGAGGAGACAAATCAGTGACTGACTAGTGGTGAGGGCTGTTGGTCTGCAGGAATGGATGAAAAAAAAATTAATAAATGGAAGTTGTTCTTTGTCATATACCATCTCATCCAACACAGCTTTTATCATTTTCATGTAAAATTCACATTGATTTTACCTCAAAAAGAAGTTAGTCATAGGTCTGTAAATTGATACCCCCAAAAGAAGTTAGACAAAGGTCTGTAAATTGAAGATTTTTCTATTTCCATTCCCTTAATGTAAAAAAGGGACAGCATATGCCTGTGTACAAACATTAGGAACACAGTAGTACAAGTGTTTTGTTTTTCTTACCTTTTCTAACATTTGCCTCAAATCATTCTTCTTCATTTTGAGGTTGGTCAGTCATGGAATGCATTTTAGAATTATCCCTCAGATTATCTTTGCTCCATATAATACTTTGTAAAGGTGATTGCCACTTCTCTAGGATTTCCATATATTTTTCATTAAGTTTTATTACACTTTTCAAAGATTTATCAATAAGATTCGACTATTTATATCAACTAAGTATCCTAGTCTAAGCCCCTTTCTCCCTGCTTCCTACCCATCCTTCTAAAAATCATTTGCTTTTTCCCAGTCAACTGCTATAAATCAACCATCTATTTTCTTCACCGTATACATTTTTTAAGAATATAGCTTTGAAGACTGCCTCTAATTGTAAACTGGTATGTTCATTGTTGACTGCAAATTGATTATCAATATCTAAAATGATGTAACTAATTTCTAGTTATACAAACCACTTCATACAATAGCAATAAATTTGTTTCTTGCTGTTATTTTAACTTTTAGTATCTATCACTCTGGAAGCAATACTCGCACCATTGTTTTATTATATATTATTGTTAAGATGTGTACAAAGAATGTACTATTGTCCTCTCTTTTACTTATTATGGAGTTTTTCTCCATTGGCCTCTACTAAAAATGGGAATTATGCATATTTGGAGTATCCTGGTAATCAAATGCGAATAAATAATAAACATGGCCAACACAGCTTTGTTTCACCATACTTATTTTTTCTTTACCAATGTGATTAGTGATAATTTCCTTCCTGCTTTCAGCAGTTGGTATATTTAATTATTTTTTTCAGTTTATTTGTTAACTAGGAAAGTCTCCCCATTCAATGGAATATTTTTTCAGTGGTGAGCTGGATAGAGCATCTGGCAAAGTGACTTGCTCAGAACCGGTCACAATGCAATTTAACACTGAGGGGCTTGAACTGGTGGCTACAAGCTGAAGCTGACCAGCATCTCACAGACATATGTCTTTGCTATAGCTCTCCTCACAGAAAACGTGAAGGTGACAATGTGAGTTAGACAGTCTAAAGCACAGAAAATCTTGCCTACCTTTGGAGGTACCTAATAAAAATACAGTACATGGAGAACCTTGATTACACTCTTGATGAAGGGGAAAAGTTAAATTTGTAAACCATCTTTCTGATGTAAGAAAGGTACTTACAGTTTTGTTGATTACCTTTCAACGCTGTTAATATATAGTTTGCACTAGAGTTGTACATAGAAAACAGCCTCCACCAAGTCTGAGCAGAATTTACAGAAATTCATATCTTAAACATATAACAAGCTGGTTATGATCAGAGATTCAGTATAATCATGTACATCAGCATCCTGTGTCGGAGTTCGTCCTATGGTATTCTCTCAGTAAAAAAATGAATGAAGCCACAACATTTTCAAGTAGATTACTTAACACCAGGGGTCTGCAACCTGTGGCTCTGGAGTCACATGCGGCTCTTCCACCTCTCTGCAGTGGCTCCCTGTAGCTATGAAAAATAATGTCCACTCTTCAGCATGACACACACACTGACAGCGATCGAGTGATGGATTTTAAATAGTGCTCTTATAAACTTGCTAGAATAACATGGTTTCTTTTACCATGCATTCCACGCACTGAGAGTGATCAAACAATATCTTGGCAGCATCAGCATCTCTTGAAAGGTTTCCCTACCTCTCCACCATACCTCTGAAACTCTTAACCACAAGAAACCTGGACACAGCCACAAATAAAGGGGGAAGAAAAATAGGGACAGATTTTAAATAGTGCTCTTATAAACTTACTTGACTAACACTGTTTCTGTTAACATACGTGCATGGACACACACACACACACACACACACACACACACACACACACACACACACACACACACACACACACACACACACACACACACACACAAACATGCACACAGCTACCTGTCAACTGTACAGATTTTCGCAGAATGTCCTGATTTTTGCCTCATATTTTTGCTCTCTTTCTCATAAAATTGTGTTTTTTCTGGCAAATCACTGGCAAATTATTTAGAGCTGATGTCAGAAAATTTAAGCAAAAAGAACTGAGAGCCATGATAAAGCTAGCCATTCACAAGCTAAAACCAGTAACAAAACAATAAAATGGTTTGACAATGCCAAAAGATTTATTAAAAAAGAAATACAAAGCTTTCAGATAACAATCTTTTTTCAATGTTTTTAAGAAATCGTTTGGCGTTGTCAAGCCGTTTTATTGTTTTGTCAGAAAATATAGACATACTTTTGAGCTGCAGACTTCATACCCTTCATGTTCTAATTTTGTAAGAGCAATATTTAAAATGTGCCCCTATTTTTGGGCCTGTGTCTCCCCCATTATTTATGGCTTTGTCCAGATTTCTTGCTCTAAGATGATGAAAGGTATGACACACACACACACACACACACACACACACACGCTGACAGCAATCTTATGTGGCCAAGAAAAATCTCAACAAAGGAACAAAAATATTGACACATTTTAAATATTGCTCTTATAAACTTAGTTCTTTTATATATAGTATAATAACTGTATATAAGAGCAATATTTAAAATGTGTCCCTATTTTTGTGTTATCTTCATTTTACCGGTCAGATATATTTTGTGGCTCCAGATGAATTTTATTTGGTAGGAGAAAGGCCAAAATGGCTCTTTTGATAGTGAAGGTTGCAGACCCCTGACTTAGACTTTAAGAATACCTAAATATGTGGTAAAACATTTCTGGTAGATGGGTCAGGAAGCTTTCAACATGGAGCAATTTAATAATATAGTTAAAACCATTGCACACTTTGCAGAAAATCTGAAATTTTGTGACATTGGCCTTTTGATTGCATAACATCCTGGTCTATAGACCAAAGTCAGGCAAAAAAAAAAATCTGTCTGGATACAACATTCAGTAAAAGTAGCCCCCATCTTGCTGTTTTTCTTCATTAAATTCTGTGTGCGAAATTAAAATAAATAAATAAATAGCTTCAGCTCCTGATCAAAGAAAGACTGTACTTGCAACTGGTTAGCAAATCATTACCTCTCTATACCAGACTGTATTCTATTCAAAGCCATGTTCAGCTGAATCTGGGCCTGGCATTGCATCTGATCTGTTCCACCACACCATTTTTTCAGTCTTTTTCAACTGCATCCATGACTCATCCAGCATTTCTGAACCCCTTCTGTTTCCACTGAATTCAAAGGCATCTATAGCTCTCCCTGTTACAGAAATCCCATTTTGTTCTTAACTATATTTACCTAACTCCCTAACACTGCTAAGACTACAAAGCACACTGGTCTTTCTTTGAGTACACTCTATTCATAGGCACAGTTTCAGTCATATATGCATGGCAGCTGAGAAATGCATTTTTGTTGACAGCCACATTCAGCTGCGTACACAGACATGCACATTTTACATTAGCTATGAATGCATTTCTGTGATTCATCACATTTGTTTACTTCCATAGATTTCAAAATATCCGAGGGCCCCTCTTACTTATAAGCCATGACTCTCCTAGTAAATGAGGGCTGCAAACAGCCACATGCAAATGCATCAGCAGTGTTTTGCAGTGTATAAATAGCACTGTTCATGAAGCACAGGACGACACTTCCAGTGTTCACGTAAAAATTAATAAATAATTATAAACAGAAAGACTAGTAATCATCTATAAATGTAATTTCAACATACAATGACAATCTGATAGTCCCAAGTACAACTCCGAGTAAAGTAGAACCAAGGGGAGGAAAGAAACAAGTAACACACCATAAAAAGATATATGTCATGTTGACAGAAGGGAATATGTCTATGCGTCACAAAGGCTTTTAACATAGTGTGTCATCTTTAGATAAATAGCAATTTCACCTAAAAAGCAAACCCACATATTGTTTTTTCCCACATATTGTTTTTTTCAATACTTTGTATTTGTTTAACTTTATCCTTACATCTGAAAATAAAATGTGCAGTACCATAAACATAAAAGGCTGAAATTACACACACACTATATGTATATATTGTATAGATAGATTACAGCCATGCGCATGGTCATGTTTCTAAGCAGTATTTCAAAGAATGTGAGGTCTATTTAATTGCATTGTTAGTTTGTTCATAAAATCCTCCAGAGCTAGTTACGAAAACAAAATCTCCATTGTTTCTAAAGACAACCACAAAGCATTCTATAGCTATGTCAAGAATCTCAATGGCAACTCTCAGATCTGCTCTGAGTTACAGCACAATGGCACTAAATATACAGAACTAACTGACATTGCCAACATCCTGGCAGATAGGTTCAGTGCTAACTTTGCCCCCCTCTCACACCCTAAAGAGCCCATCTCTACACCGGAAGAATGCAAATTTCCTGTAATTATAGCTGCACAGGTAAAAACCACACTCTCCAAAGCCAAGGACACAGCATCCATGGGACCTGACAACATCTCAGGCTGCGTTCTACATGAACTACAGAATGAACTGGCACCTCACCTAAGTACAATGTTCAATCATAGCCTCACCTCAGGCTTTGTGCCCACTGAATGGTGCACAACAACAGTTATCTCACTCCACAAAGGGGGATCCACCATGGACTCCGGGAACTACCACCCCATTAGCCTGACAAGCCTGGTCTGCAAGACCATGGAACGTATCATCATGGAACTTATAAACGAAGACACTGGTAATCTCCAAACTCTGGACCCCACCCAGTTTGGGTTTGTAAAAGGCAGATAATGTCTCCTAAACCTGATAGACTTCTTTGAAGCAGTCACCAAGTGGTTCACACAGCCTATAGAGATCTCGCCAAGGCTTTTGACACCACCCTCCACTCTGGAATTATAGATAAACTCACTAAACTAGGTATAAATCCCTATGTCACAAGATGGGTTGCCAACTGGGTCACTGACAGAATCCACACTGTGAAAGTAGCAGACTCCAAATCCGACTTCAGACCAGTGACAAGTAGAGTACCACAGTGTTTAGTCCTGGGTCTTCTCCTGTTGGGTATCTACTTCTCTGAAGCACAGGCTAACACAGAAGGTCTTTGGCTAATGAAGTTTGCAAATGACTGCAAACTAGGAGCCATAATCGAAACTCCTAACAATGTGGACATCCTACAATAGGGCCTCACTTAGACAGATGCCTGGTGTCGAAGCCATGGCCTCAAGCTCAATGCCAAAAAGGGCATTGTCATCCCTTTTGGTAAAAACTCTGCACCCATGAACTACCACATAGGCGGCAGTCTACTTAACACCGAAAGTGTGACAAGAGACCTTGGGATACAGGTGGACAGTAGTCTCTCCTTTGATAATCACATCACCACAGTAGTCAGGAAATCCTTCTACATGGCACACCTCATCACAAAAGGTTTCTCATCCAAGAAAAAAGAGGTAATTGTTATCCTCTACTCATTGCTCATTAAACCCATTCAAGAGTACAATGCCCCTTTTGGTATGTACCTCACAAGACATCTACAACAACTGTAAAAGCTGCAAAAATACCTCACAAAGAGGATTACCAGCCTCAAACAGATGCCCTACGCAGACCATCTAAAAAAACTCTAGCTTTACTCCATCGCATATCACCTACTCAGAGGTGGTCTCTGCCTAACATACAAAGCTGTGTCAAACCCAGAGCTGTTGGACATGCTCCACTTAAAGAAATCCCAATCCCTCTGAGCTACATGCTCTAGGGACCTAAACCTTGTCACCACAATAAAAAGAACATGCTGGAGGGATAGATTCCTGTCCTAGAGACTTCCTATACTCTGGAACAAACTACCTATCTATATCAAACAAAGCTCCTCATTAGCACTCTTCAAGAAAAATCTTGATGATTGGATGGGAAATAGGAAATTCACCCCGGAGATCACTTCTGTGGCTCTGCTCAACAGGGGCACAGGAAAATAATTTTCTTGGCCGGCAAAAGCCAGGGTACCTTTTTGGCTAGGCTTATATAGGCCCTAGGGCCAATAGCCTAGTACCTACCTATGAACCTATGAAAATAGCCACCGCAACTCTTGAGCTGAACTTTCTGACATTCATGTCTTAAACAGATAACAATTAGAAAGGTTTTACCCATAAAACAGAAGCCAATCAGCCATTATAGAGATTTTTATAAATTGTTGCATAGCTTGCTTGTAAACTCTACATTTAGTAAAAATAAATATCTAACAGAGCACTCTTATGTTGCCCTATATAATGTAATCAAAAATAAATCTGTTTGCTAACTAGTCTATGACTATAAATTGAAAGATGAAACTTTGCTTTTAAGTTGCAAATGCTCATTCATTCTTTCAGTCAGTTTTAAACCCCTTGTCCTAATGATGACAGAGACAGCATCAAACTGAAGATGTCACGACAGATTTTATTATTCACAGCAAAAGTCCCCACCTTATCTCATGGGATTTCCAGACAAGCTAAGAAATACAGTTTCTTCATCAAGTCCAGCATCTGCAGCAGACTTATTTTTAGTAGGGTGTGCCAGGTTTACCTTCTAGAATGAGACAACCATAGTGTCTCCTCATTCAGTTCCCAAACCACCTTAACTGACTGTTCTCAACTCAGAGGAGCAGTAGCTCTATGTCTATATCCTTATGGCTGGCTGACCTTACTCTGTCGTAGAACATCTGCCCAGCAACCCTATAAAAAGACCTAATTTTCACTCTATGTATCCATGATCCCTTCTTTCAGTGACAACACAAATACTATGGCAATAACTGAAAGCAAGGACCTAAACTGACCAGTAAATTAAGGACTTTGTCCTATAGCTCATCTCTCACTTCACCACCAATATCCAGTACAATCTATACAGTACTGCAGCCACTGTACCCCATCTGCCGGTCAATTTCTGGATTCCTGCTACTCCCTGTTAACAAAACTCCAAGATACTTAAACTCCTCCACCTGGGAAGCTGCTTCACTCTCACTTGCTAAGAGTAATTCACTCCTTTCTGGGAAAAACTAGTACTTACTAGTTGGGGCTGCTGATTTTCATCCAAACCACTTCATAATCATCACAAACTGTTCCAGTTTATACTGGAGATCACAGCTCTTTCACAAGAAGTGACAACATTACCTTCAAGCAAAAAGGATACATCTCTCATGTCTCTAAAATGAGTGCTCTCCAAACCTCTATTGCACATTGATCTGGATGTTTTCTATCCCGACTCAGTTAAGACCTTTTCTAAGGGCAATCCCTTTGATGGACAGAGAACAACTGACAAGAAGAAGTCTGGTTCCAGAGCCAACACTGTGTATAGTGGTAAGACCAACCTCACATGAAAGATTTAATCTCTTTCCATTCCATTTATTGGCACCCCATTTCACTGCCAGGGTTAAGTAAGTAAGTCCATCCTACTCCTGTGTGCCACTTTATTGTCTTTGCTATTGACCCCCAGACTTCACCCTGTGGGTGATGATCCTACACAGCTCTCAAGAAGTATTTATTTTTGGTTGAACCAAAATGAACGAAGTTTATAGGTTGACCATCAAGCACTTGCCTTTGAATACCCCTACCATGTCTGGCTGTAGGAATGGGTCCTAGTGTCCTTGTAGTAAGTAAGCTTAACTGATTCATCAAAATGAGTAGCTGGGATCCATTTTTGGCTTATTTTTTGTATTACCCTTCCTGTTAGACAAACTTCCTAAGAAAGACCCTTCCCACAGTTCAAAGTTCAAGACAACATAGCTCTAAGGACTGTAGGGGCATGCAAACTCAGGGTCATGATTCCAAGAGAATTTGCATATCCCCATGTACAAATGCACATATAAAATCTCATTACATATATTTAAATTAATTGGTCTACTAATAATATCACAGAAATATTACAGAATATGAAAAATTAGATGTTTAAAACATACTAACACCATTAATCTGAGCATTACAAACATGAAACACATAAATGTGAAAAAAATGAATAGAAAGCTAGAGATGGAAGACAAGGCAATTCAGTAAATATAATAAAAATATATGACAGCAGTGGTCTACATGGTGCAATACGATAAAGCCCAGATTTGATGAGAAGGGGTGGGAATCAGCAGCCAGCACTGGCTCACCCACCCTAGAAGGAGGGAGGCGATCTGGTCCACTACAATCCTGACAACTACTAAAGTGAGAGAGATGGAGGTGCGTGCCATGAAAAACAGGAGCCAGGGATGTGTGTTTGCTTTTCCAAGGTGCATTCATGTAATACTCTTCACAGTGTACATCTAAAAGTGATCAAACACACAGGGGAAGGCACAAAAGACCCTCACATCTAATACTACACATATCCATAAATCTCAATCAACCAGGGACACATCTCAACAGAATCAGGAACAACTTAAGTAATACTCGGTGACAATCAGGGACACTTTTGAAATATCAGTACTATTAATTTGAGAGATTGACGGAATAAGAGAATGTGAATTCATTTACATTTATGGAGTAAAAGAAGTCTATAACTCTAATTATTGTCAGTATTTATTAAGTGTAACTCAGCATATTTCCTCCAAATGTTACCAGTTTTAGGAGTGATTAAAGAGGGACAGGGTTAAATTTTGAGTCAAAATCAGGGACACTTGAAAGGTATGCACATATCACCCAACAGGAATGAGATGGTTAAGTCAGATAGATGTGAAAATTTCTTATGGCTACTTGGATAACAGTCAACATGCACAGTTCTTACCCAAGTGAGAGAACATGAATTCGTAAGGTTATAGTTGCAGAAAATGTGGCCAGTGGGTTTGAAGAGTGCAGGAAAATTTGACACTAGATTATTATTTGACAACACTGAGAACATGCATTTACAAAGATACTAAAATGCTACCCACCACTTTTTTTTCCAAAGTGAATCCGAGAATTCTAAGAATTCTGCAGTTTGTTGTTTTCATTATTATTCATTTTCTCTGTGAATTTCTATATGGATTCATACTTTAAAGTCCCCTAGCTGAAGTTGAAACTACACAGCCTATTTGCAGAACCAAAAAACTATGCACGTCATAAAACCAATTAATGTCAAAAGAAATGAAGTTCTCAAGTCTAGTAAGCCTATTTATCACAACAGCAAAAAATCAGAATGTCCACTTACACCGCCAGTGCCCTGGGCTTGAATAATCAGCCTGGAGTTGTTGAAGGGTTGTTCTGCAAGAAGGAACAAAGTGACTGTCCATTTAGCCGGTTCCTTACCTCAGTGAAGGATACTGTCGCCTACCATGGCAGTCTAACTCCTAGTTGAGGATAAAAAATGTCTGGTGGCACCATGCTAGTTAATTGCTGATTGCACTGTCTTAACTGGCAATGGGTAGACAATATCACCTGCTGCTGACATAGGATGCACACCTTAATGTGCCATATTTTACACTATGCCCTGGGTGGTCTGGATGACAGAAAAGACTCATGAAGGAATCATAGGATAGTCTGATTTTGGTTGGATACCCTTTGTCTCACTGCACACTTGCAAGTGCTAATTACCAATGTATCTGTAGTCCTGGGTTTTATTTTACTGTGTTTTTTTATTTGAGAAACTCTGCAAGTAGTACAGCAGTTTGTAATCAGTTCTGAATGCTACCAAACTGAGTTACTGACAGTTTTGGGCTTCACTTCAAAAAGTGTGTGTCCTGTTTAAAGATAGTTGATGGATAAAACATAGAAACTTCATAACTGACACTTCTTTCCACGTGTTTCTGCTTACTAAATGGTCTAGGGAGCAGGTGGGTTCCTCTTCACACTGGATTAAGATGTGACAGGCTATAAAACAGGGTAAGGCAAGAATGCTGCACAGATATGGGAGGCAAAATTCATTCCAGGGTGTGACAAAGGACTCTGAGGCTATCAAACATGTAGGAGATACACTAACCAAGAGATCTCTGCTTAGGATAGCTAAGGTGTCATACTATGTAAGACTTTAAGGAACACAAATCTTATAACAGCACAAAAAATATACAATCTAGGAGTCTCATTGTGCTCTTACTAAAATAATGAAAAGATCAATAGTGACATTTGTCACAAACAAAAGAGAAGTATCATAACAATAAAATACAGACAGTGTTTTCTGAGATTACCATTTGAAATGTTAGGACCAGCTAGAACGAGTTGCAAAATACAGTGACTGAATGACCAAAAGAGTGGACTTACATATACTAAGTCTGAGGTGTCATATCTCAGAATATTCCCTTTTCTCCAAAGTATGGCGATCTCACAGTTGGCATATATAAGTTCAGGGGGTGTGGGGGACTTGCTCACCCCCCCCAGAAAATCAAAGTTTAATGGAGAAGAGCAATTTTCAAGATTTGCTCTTCTCCTATGTGTTTTTTTTTTTTCAGCTTTTTGGCACTTGGTGTTTCGAGTTCCAATATTTCAAGAGGGAGCCATTTTCTGACAAAGCTTCTTTACTACCTGCTTACACCTTCACACCTTAAGTGCAACTACAACTGCCAGTGTTGGTTTGCATTTCGACCTTAGTATTCCTTCTTGAACTGATGCACTGCATTTACTGAAAAGAATTATTTGAACCAACCATTGCAACAGTAGAATGTGTAGCTTCACCAATCAGAGTCATACTTGGGAAGTTATTCTTAACCAGAAAGAAGCTTCTAGGTCTTCTGATTTTAGAGCCAGCTTACCATCTTGAACTAATGTACTAATCACCATCACAACTTCATAAAGAAGGTCCATTGCTGGCCTACAGTGAGGCCTACAGTGAGCTCTACTTGAACTCCTATGCAGAATCTGAGTACTGGTAGCCAATCTGAGTACTGGTAACCAAGGAAAATACTGGGAAGCTCATCATATCTCTACAATCATTTATGGGTTTCCTAGCAAAAGGTAGAGCTGAACAAAAATGTAGGCAGAATTCACAAAACTTTTCCTGTGCTTGTGTGAAGTGCTTCGGCTTAAATGGGCAGTTTACATGAATGTAGAAAATGCAGTTCAGAGACATGATTAGCCACAATGAGGAGAGACCTCATTGTTAGCTAATTTTCATGTCTGCTAAATCGCTAAAAACACATCACAAACTGCTGAATTAGTGTAGAAAACAACAGGACATGCTGGTAACACTACACCACGAATTTATTTAGTGCTTTCGTCTACATAAATAGCAGACTTCATCATAACACCAGTTCCATAAAAGATAACATTTAAATAGACACTCCTACTCTTCCATTGGTTGTCACACAGCAGTTCCCTCATTTAGTGAAAACTGATACCTGATAATTTGCTTGAGGAAGGATGTTGTATTACATAAATGGTAATCTAAAAGCATTTTTGGTAATATGAGGTATCAGTTTTCACTAAATGAGGGAATTGATGTGTGACAACCACCAATGGAAGAGTAGGAGTGTCTATTTTAAGGTTATCTTTTATGAAACTGGCATTCTGATGAAGTCTGCTATTTATATAGACGAAAGCACTAAATACATTTGTGGTGTGGTGTTACCAACGTGTCCTGTTGTTTTTTACACTAATTCAGTAATTTTCACGTCTCTGAATCACATGGTGTTACCACTAGATTCAGCACTTTCCTGTGGTAATCACCTCTGGCAGCCACTCCATCGCCACTCCATCGCTTTGGTACTGGCACCCTCTTCATTCACCCCCCCCCCCCCAGACACATGCACACATTCTCACACACACACACACACACACCTCCATACCTCTCAGCAATCCTTGATTTACAGAACATCTTTGATTTTGCCAATTATATTTACCCTGTCCCTCATAAATCATGATTGATTACATTCAGTCAATAATGGCAGACACTAGGATTTAATACTTCTTATTGTTCAGAAAATGCTTTGTGTTGCAAACCCTGTCATTCTGTTAACCTGTTAACTGACTTAGAGTAATATCTAAAAAGTGACCCCGGAGTTTAGTGTTCTCCTCATAGTATTACCAGTATTACAGGTTTTGTCCATTAGTCTAATATGAGTTGAGAGGTATGGCAGCCATTCCCCCCACCCACATACATGCATACCTGCCCATGCACATACACACACAGACATTCATACACATATACATACATATACATACACACACACACACACACACACACACACACACACACACACACACACACACACACACACACACACACACACACATTCATACACACACACACACACACACACACACACACACACACACACATACACACACACACAAACACACACACACACACAGATACAGTCTCACTGCTTATGAGATACACTTCTTTCACCTGATACCACTCATAGATACACATACTCATTCACTCTGTCAAAACCACTCATACATCTACAGACACATATGCATGCTGCCACACACTCACACGAACCCCACCACTACCTCTCCACAGACAATTACCTGATCTTACCTTTTACGCAGTCTCCCCAATTGACTACAATGAAGGAATGCAGTATTTTGGCAGTGTTCATTAACACAGCCAACCTTGCTAATTTCCACAGCCAGTTGCATAACTGCTCTAAGCAAAGGCATTTCTGGGGTTCGGCAAATGGCTAATTAGCACAGGACACTCCCCCAGAATGATTCATTATCATTTTGCATGGCTATGGAGTCAGCCCAACTCTGTGATTATATCAACTGTGTAGGGTGACTGTAGCGGGCCTGTGTCTGAAATGTAAATGGCTACTGTAAATGGTTTTCTATCCATGTTTGGGCTTATCACTAGCGGTAGCTCTTTCTGAATCCCAGATTTAGCCTTAGAGTCACAGACACAAAAGTTTAGATTTTGAATTTCTCTGTTATAAACATTAAAAAAGTGGGAGGGTGGCCTAATGGTTAAGGTGTTTGCCTTATAAACACAAGGTGCAGGGTTTGAGTCTCACAAGAGATAATTGGCTAGGCTTAAAATGGCTCGCAAGGGCAGTTAACTTAGTACAAACCTATGAAATATCTTGATATCTAAACATATTAGACCTTTTAGTTTATTCATTAAACTTTTAAAATTTAAGCAGTAAACCTTCAATTTTCTGTTATCACTCTAAAACTGTAATTTTCAGTGTATACTGCAACATTTTCTAGTCTGAGCAATATTTACTCAATTTATCCTTTGTTGACGAAGTTAGCCCGACTAGGCTAGTAGCCTCTTTTCAGGGAACACCAGAGGTGGTATTTATACTACTAGGGGAAATTAGACCAGGGCATCTGGGAACTATTAAAGACCACAGACGAAGAATCCACTTAAAACACCAGTTTATTGCACCTGTAGCGCTTCGGCAACCGCCTTCAAGGAGTATAAAACATCAAATAACTTGCACAGTTTATATACTATAATACATCTAACAATTTGACAAGCAGTCTAAACCAATTAATCAATAAACATTAAAAAAATACTTAATACTACTTTCTCATCAGATAAGAAGCCTCCAGTTACATTCCACATTCAGACCCTGAGGAAATAAAGTGTCATATTTCAAAATGAAAATACTTTCTTTATATAACAACTTATTTTTATACAAATCATCAGAAAATACACCCCTCATGACATGTTCTAAGATAGTGGCTTGTAACCCATTTGGATTAGAATTGTGAACCAGCATAAAATGTTTAGCAACAGGGCTATCTTCTTTTTTATTTATAATATTCCTGACATGCTCCTGCAGTCTAGTTTTAAACTTCCTTTTACTTTCTCCTATATATACAAGATTACACGGACATTTCAACGCATAAATAATACCTTCAGTATTACAGCTATATATATTTTTAAGCTCAAATACATGGCTATTTATATACTTAAAAGTTGAAACAATATAATGACATACATTGCAATGACCACAAGGAAAAGTTCCTAGTCTCTGCATGGTCCTATATTGCAATGTCTCAGTGGGATATTTAAATTTATTATGTACCAAAATATATTTTAAATTCCTACCTCTACGAAATGAGATGCCTAAAGACCTAGACAATAATTTTTTTAGGTCCATTCATCATCATCATCGTCTTTCGGCTTTTCCCGTTAGGGGTCGCCACAGCGGATCATCTCTTTCCATTTCTTCCTATCCTCTGCATCTTGCTCTGTCACACCAACCGCCTGCATGTCCTCTCTCACCACGTCCATAAAGCTTATCTTATCTTAGGCCTTCCTCTTTTCCTCTTACCTGGCAGCTCCATCCTTAGCATCTTTTTAACAATATACCCATCATCCCTCCTCAGCACATGTCCAAACCAACGCAATCTCGTCTCTCTTGCTTTGTCTCCAAACAGTCCAACATGAGCTGACCCTCTAATATACTGATTCCTAATCCTATCGATCCTAGTCACACCGAGTGCAAATCTTAACATCTTTAACTCTGCCACATCCAGCTCCGACTCCTGCCTTTTTGTCAATGCCACTGTCTCCAACCCATATAACATAACTGGTCTCACTAACCTCTTGTAGACCTTCCCTTTCACTCTTACTGGTACCCGTCTGTCACAAATCACTCCTGACACTCTTCTCCACCCATTCCACCCTGCCTGTACACTCTTTTTCACCTCTCTTCCACATTACTCTGAACTGTTGATCCCAATTACTTAAACTCGTCCACCTTTACCAACTCTACTCCCTGCATCCTCACCATTCCTCTACCCTCCCTCTCATTTACACACATATATTCTGTCTTAGCCCTACTGACCTTCATTACTCTGCTCTCTAGAGCATATCTCCACCTCTCCAGGGTCTCCTCAACCTGATTCCTACTCTCACTACAGATCAAAATGTCATCTGCAAACATCATAGTCCACGGGGCCTCCTGTCTGATCTCATCTGTCAACCTGTCCATCACCACTATTGATCTAAACAAAAAATTTCATTAGTGTTTAACAATATCTATTAAAACATCACTGAAAACACTATATGTAGAGACAACATAAACTAGTCTTTTCTCTTGATTTCTGACATCTACCTTATACCCCTTACTTCCATGTCGTTCATTAATAACCTTATCTATAGCTGTTTGCATACTAGCTTCACTATTAGCCCCTCAATCTAAACAACTCACTAGTCACACTAATTTCTTTAAAGAAGTCCGTGTCACTATTACATAGCCGTCTAAGTCTCATACATTCCCCATAGGGCAAGGAGACCAAAGTATGAACTAGATGACAGCTAGTCCCCATCAAATACTGATTACTATCAGCAAATTTTCTATGCACAGATGTACGTAAAATATTGGTGTCCTCCAAAATCAGATGTATGTCTAAAAAAGTTATATCTTTGCCCACCTGTATGCTGTCAAAGGAAAATCCAAATCTATTATGTTGCATAACTTCTATAAACTGACCAACATAAGATATCCCACCTTTACAAATTAAAACAAGACAATCTATAAAATGAAAATAACTAACTACATCATTTTTAAAATAATCTATATGATATAAACATTCCAACTCATACAAACCCATCATCAGGTTGGCATACATGGGGGCAAAAGATGCCCCCATGGCAGTGCCCTTGATTTGTCTGTATAGTTGTTCATTAAACATAAAAAAATTATTATTCAAACAAAATTCCAATATTTCAATAATATAATATGTTACTGGACTATCACCCAAAAAATATTTTACTGCTTCTAATCCAAACTGACACTGTATGTTAGTATACAAACTAACAACACAACACTTGTAAAAAACATATCTGCACTCCATTGTATTTTAGATAATTTTCACAAAAAATCAAAACTATCCCTAATATAACTAGGTAACATTATTATATAAGGGAATAAATATTCATGCAAAAATTTCCCAATATTAGATAAAAAATATTTTTGAGCAGATACAATAGGCCTAGCAGGTGGGTCAACCCCACTTTTATGAATTTTTGGAAGACAGTAAAATAAAGCCAACTCACTGTCATCAGTATTAAACTTTTTATCTTTGTAATTTTGTGAAAAATATTTTAACCTCACTCCCTTAGATATAAGGGTATCAAAGTCATTCATAGCCTTAATATATTCATTTGTATTACTCTTAACATAAGTATTGGTATCATCCAGATGTGTCATACACATTTTATAATATTGAGCAACATTCATCACCACTATCTTACCACCTTTATCAGATGGTTTAATAATAAGATGTTCATTATTCGCTAATGTTTGTAGTTCCTTCCATTTCTTCTTATTCAAGTTATACACCAACTTATGCTTATACTGCATAAAATCACAAAAAGCATTTTATATAACAAAATTCAACATTTGAGAAAAACACTTTATATGTTCATGTTGGTATGGAGGAATAAAATCACTTTTGCTCATTATTTTATCAGTTTTTAACAAACTATAGGCATTATAGTCACTTGCACAATCAAAGCATTCCTCAGGTCAGATACACAAGAATAAAAACTGTTCTCTAAACTATCAGATTCTAACCAACTACCATCACCTTCTTTATACTGGTTATTAGCAAAAAAAATATATTAAATGTATCTTCCTGCACAGTCTAAAAATATCACACTTTAATTCATGTAACCGAGGCAGCAATGTGGATATATATTTAAGACCATAATTCAAAACACTCATCTTATCTACAGATAAAGACACACCAGAAATGTTATGAACAATAGAAATTTTCTTACACTCAGATGCAGCAGCTACATGGATTGTTTCACCCACGTCTTTGTGAACAAAAGACACAGAACTGTCAAGAATATCTTGCACAACATTATTTACAGTCACACTAATACCATTTGCTTCTCTTGTTATCATTGACACTGTGTCCTCGATTGTTAAAATTCCCAGACTGAAATCTTCCTCTCTTCCGCTCACTCTGCTCTCTCTGCCCTTCCTGAAACTGCTGGTTCCCTCTCCAAAAATCTGAGGTTAATCTAAATGGATTTTGAGCTGCTGGTAACGCTGGAAAATGCTCTCCTTCACCTCCACCATTAGAGTAAACGCCGAAACATCTGAAGCAAAAGACACATTCCTAGAAGGAGCTGGTGATTTCTTAAAGGGACCAGAGCCTTTATTACGATGAAAATGTGTTGGATTTTGCCATCAGGGAACTTCCCCTACTCTTTTTGATAGCTACCCAGGGGCGGCTCGTGGCATCGGGCTGCCAGACTGCAGCCCCCTCAAATTAAAAAAGAAAACAAAAAGAAAATTATTTTTTTAAATTTCGCGGACTTCGCGCATGCGCAGTAGTCCCGACTACCGTCGATCTATGCGCATGCTCAAGGCAGTCCAGCAGGACCCATAGAGGGACGCAAGGAGACGTCTGTGCACTTTTAAAGTGCACAGACACGCTGTGAGGATATATCGCATCTGGACTGCAACAGCAACAGCCAGAACAGTCTCGGGAGGGAGCTTGGGATCTCGTCATCGGGAAGGAGCTTTACTGGGATCTTGCGGGTCTTTGTGAGTATTGCGCGGGCAGGATATGGTATGGAGAACAGACAGGTAAGTGTATGGTGCATTTTACTTTATATGTTGGTGCTTTTAACTGGAGTTGTGTATGTGTTAGCTGGTGCTTGTAACTGGAGGTGTGTGTGTGTGTGTGTGTGTGTGTGTGTGTGTGGTAGGGAATACCTCAGGCTTGAACCCTGTACCCTGTATGCAGGTGTTAAAGACTTGAGTTCCCTACCCACCACCATTTGTAAAAAAATTGCAGATTTTTGCCTCATATTTGATCTGATCTGTTCCTCATAATATCTGTGGTTTGTAAATGTTGCAATGCGTGATATTTGATGGTGTAGTAGTAGCATTGTTGCCTCACAGCTGCAGGTTTTCAGGTTTGATTCTTGGCTGGGGTTCCTTCTTTGTGGGGTCCGTATCTTCTCCCTGTGTTTGTGTGGGTTTGCTTTTGTGTCCTCCCATGTTACAAAGACATGTCTGCATTATTTCTTCCTGGGCCTCTGCTGAAAATTGTTTTTTTGTTCCAAGTCAGACTGTCCTGATTAACAAATGTTAAATAAAATTGACAGGCATTTGAATTTCAGACGTTTCTGAATGCTTAATTCCTTGCAGATTTGATGGTGCAGTGGTAGTATTGTTGCCTCACAGCTATAGGTTTTCTGGTTTGATTCTTGGTTGGGGTGGCTTCTGTGTGGAGTCTGCATCTCCTCCCTGTGTTTGTGTGGATTTGCTCTGGTGCCCTGCCATTTTACAAAGACGTGTCTGCAGTATTAATTCCTGCGTCTCTGCTGAAAATTGTTTTTGTTCTGTACGCAGTAAAATTGACCGGCATTTGAATTTCAGACTTCAGGTTTCTGAATGTTTAATTCCTTGCAGATTTGATGGTGCAGTGGTAGTATTGTTGCCTCACAGCTATAGGTTTTCTGGTTTGATTCTTGGTTGGGGTGGCTTCTGTGTGGAGTCTGCATCTCCTCCCTGTGTTTGTGTGGATTTGCTCTGGTGCCCTGCCATTTTACAAAGACGTGTCTGCAGTATTAATTCCTGCGTCTCTGCTGAAAATTGTTTTTGTTCTGTCCGCAGTAAAATTGACCGCCATTTGAATTTCAGACTTCAGGTTTCTGAATGTTTAATTCCTTGCAGATTTGATGGTGCAGTGGTAGTATTGTTGCCTCACAGCTATAGGTTTTCTGGTTTGAATCTTGGTTGGGGTGGCTTCTGTGTGGAGTCTGCATCTCCTCCCTGTGTTTGTGTGGATTTGCTCTGGTGCCCTGCCATTTTACAAAGACGTGTCTGCAGTATTAATTCCTGCGTCTCTGCTGAAAATTGTTTTTGTTCTGTACGCAGTAAAATTGACCGGCATTTGAATTTCAGACTTCAGGTTTCTGAATGTTTAATTCCTTGCAGATTTGATGGTGCAGTGGTAGTATTGTTGCCTCACAGCTATAGTTTTTCTGGTTTGATTCTTGGTTGGGGTGGCTTCTGTGTGGAGTCTGCATCTCCTCCCTGTGTTTGTGTGGATTTGCTCTGGTGCCCTGCCATTTTACAAAGACGTGTCTGCAGTATTAATTCCTACGTCTCTGCTGAAAATTGTTTTTGTTCTGTCCGCAGTAAAATTGACCGGCATTTGAATTTCAGACTTCAGGTTTCTGAATGTTTAATTCCTTGCAGATTTGATGGTGCAGTGGTAGTATTGTTGCCTCACAGCTATAGGTTTTCTGGTTTGATTCTTGGTTGGGGTGGCTTCTGTGTGGCGTCTGCATCTCCTCCCTGTGTTTGTGTGGATTTGCTCTGGTGCCCTGCCATTTTACAAAGACGTGTCTGCAGTATTAATTCCTTCGCCTCTGCTGAAAATTGTTTTTGTTCTGTCCGCATTAAAATTGACCGCATTTGAATTTCAAACTTCATGTTCTTCAGAATACATAGTAGCACAACCTTTTTTCTAGCAATTTTCTAAGTTTATAAGATGAATATTTTAATTTTGTCCCTATTTTTGTGACTGTATTCCTCCATTATTGGCTTCGTCCAGGTTTTTGTGCTATGGTTGACAGCTATGGCAAGAACTGAATTCACTGAATATGGACTGTAGAATTGTGCATATTTACTGATAAAGGTGCACTGTAGAATTGTGCATATTTACTGATAATGGTGGACTGTAGAATTGTGCATATTTACTAATAATGGTGGACTGTGGAATTGTGCATATTTACTAATAATGGTGGACTGTAGAATTGTGTATATTTACTAATAATGGTGGACTGTGGAAGTCTGAGTAGACTTTTTTTATGATAAATGTTCTCAACTGGGCAGTTTTGCCATTATGGGTGCATATGTTTTGTTTCATTGCTTACTGGAAAAATGTTCAAAACAAATTTAAAACACCCTCTAACAAGTGTACTGTATTGTACAAGGAATATAATTTTAGTACAATGAGGAAGGTGTATCAAAGAGCACATGTATGTTTCATATGCAAGGGGCCTATGATTCGAAAACAGCCCAAAATGAATCTTTATCTGCCACTGGCAAAATGTATTTTCTTTGAATGTGGGTTTCAATGCTGTTTCAATGAATGTGAGTTTCAAGGGCAGAGAAGTTTTAATGCTAAGTTTTCATTGTGAGACTGCATTGCTTTGTTTAACAGATGACTTAATGTTTGTGCTGTAAAATACAAAATAAAACTTTCAAATGAAGACCAATCATTGAAGTAAAGCAGTATGCACGTTAGTGTTTATGGTAAATGGAGTGAAATAGCCAAGTAATGGTTAATTGGAATGGCTGCAGAGGCTCCAGTTCAACCATTATTTTGTCAGGGGAAGGGCAGCAAACTCAGACAGGCCCAGCTGAACTATACCTCCCAACTGTCCAGATTTTCAAAGAATGAATAGATTTTTGCTTCTTATTTTGGTTTGTTGTTCATAAAATTTGTAGTTTTAATTCCTAAATGATTTGCCAGAAGTCACTAAATAATAAGTTTCAGACTTCATAACCTTCATAAAAATGCATGTTAAAGTAAGAGCCGTTCTATCAACTGTCTCAATTTATACAAGAGCAATTTTAGTACTGTTTATATGTGCCCCAATATATTTGGCCTTGTTCAGATTTACTGCATTAACAGGTTGAGAGGTACATGCAAATAAATTGCTTTATAGAATTAGGCATAGCCAACCTCTCAACTGTCCCCAATTTTTGGCTCAAAATGTTGCTCTTCCCTAATAATCCCTCCAAAATAGCAATTTTGGAAGAAAACATGGAGGGTTTACAATTAAGAAATAACTGTAATAATCAAAGTTATAGATTACTTGAAATTCATGTAGATTCTTATATTTTGTCAGCTGCTCAAGGTAGCAGTACTAATATTAAAGTGTTACTTCTTTGACAGGTAGCAGCTGTCTTGTGTGTCTATTTTTTTTTTGCATCACATTTTTGGTCCATTTTTCATAAAATTGTGTTTTTGGCAAATTAGTGACAAATCACTAAAGACTGAAGTTAGAAAATGACAGACATTTGAGTTTCAGATTTTATACCCTTCAGAAAATTCATACTAATGCAAGACCTATTCTATTATCTTTCTAAGTTTATTAGAGCAATATTTAAAATTGTCCTTATTGTTGTGCCTTTGTCCCACTTCTGTGTATGGCTTTGTCCAGATTTCTTGCTCTTGAGGTTGAGAGGTATGACAAATGTGTCAGGGCCATCACAGTCAGCCAGAGAGATTTCAAATTGTGACATGCTTGTTGCACCCCACTCCCCATGTAGTGACTCTGGATGTGTCCAAGCAAGGCAAGGAGTAGTTGTATCTACCTTGGATGGGGAGGACACACTGCATAAGTACTACAGTGGCTTTTCATCTGTCCTTGATTTTGCAGAATGGTCTGGTTTCTGTCATATTTTTGTACTGTTGATTTATGCTTATTACTCAGATTTATGCTTATTACTCAAAGTGCCTGTTGCTCTGTGTTTAAGTAGCAATGCTTTAATGACCATAAGGTAAGCTTGTCTGACATCGAGAAGCAAGTAAGCTTTAATAAGCATACTGTTAAAGAATTGCCAACATTGAAAACCTTTCTGTTGTTGCCATGTAGAGAATACTTGACTAGATAATGTATAAGCCTTGGGTATTAAAGGACAGGATTACATTATTTGAAAAGCTCATTACACTTGTTGGAGACTTCCAGTCATCTCTACAGACTTTACCCGTAAACTAAACAGAATGCCAATCATGTGTGGTCCATAACCTGTACAGTAATCCTTTAAGCAATGTATCTTGAGCTTGTTTCTTGTTTGCTTTTCATTTTTTACTTTTATCATGTTTTCCCCATGAAACAAGTTGTCAGGCAGCAGGTCTTTTTTGGATAAGAAACATTTTTACAAGTGGGGGCATTACATAGATTTCTACTTTCAGCATGTTGCTTGGTACTTTAATAAAGCTGAATATATTATAATTAGAACTGCAGTGCAAGGAGAAGTGGTTTGAGTTGAGTGCTTCTGGTTTTTCTTATACTTGATTTTGACTGGCATTCCAGTAATGTATTTAAAAAGTAATTTATTTTTTCATGCCTCACAACCTTTTGTTTCCATCTAGATATTATTAAGCTGTCATGCAGACAATGCATTGAAATATTTTTATTCTTCTACACTTATTTTTGTCTTGATTGGACTTTCATAATGATGGTTTGCCACCCAGGGCAGCGTATTTAATTAAAGTTAGTTTTTGTGGTTTTGTGCATAGCTCCTCGCCTTTATCGTTGACCACACCCCTTCCCTTTGACCCCACCCATTCAGCTGTCTCCTGCAGCCCCCCTGTGTTTTGAAGTCCCCAGCCGCCACTGTAGCTACCACAGGATCTTTTATATCCACCTGAGCTAACACCAACTCAGGTAGATGAGACCTAACTTTAACATCAAATCCAAAGGACGACACACTCAGGAGTACAGACTATGATATATTTTTAATGTCTTTTATATGTTTGAAGTTGAAGCATCTGATGTCCTTCTACTAGACAGCATTTTATCCCATAAAATTATCTCCTGCACTACGACTTATGTGGAATATACCCAACAGCACCTATGTTTTCATTCTCCAACAACTAGCTCACCCACGCAAGAAGCATTATAATCAATAAGAGCTCATGACTTCATACAGGAACCCATCAATGCTTTCTGACTTTGTTCTCCACCCTCTGGTGTGCATATCTGCTTAGTCATGCAAGCAGGACTCTATAGTTCTGTGAATGACTACCATCAGAAGTCCATGATGGTATTTGTTCTTTTGCTACCTGTGGTCTGAGCTACTGTGGGTACTCCATTCTCAAAAGGTAACAGTCATAAAAGCACTGAGGTGATTTTGACCAGAGTCATACATATGAAACTAGGGCTCAAAGACTGTATATCTAACAAAAACCTGGGTCATTGGTGCAAAGGGTAGCACACTTGCTTTGGTGCAGAAGGCTGTGGGTTCTAGTCCTATACCAGCTGGATGGATTTCTGACACTGCAATGCATGTTAAAGTAAGAGCCGTTCTATCAACTGTCTCAATTTATACAAGAGCAATTTTAGTACTGTTTATATGTGCCCCCAATATATTTGGCCTTGTTCAGATTTACTGCATTAACAGGTTGAGAGGTACATGCAAATAAATTGCTTTATAGAATTAGGCATATCCAACCTTTCAACTGTCCCCAATTTTGGCTCAAAATGTTGCTCTTCCCCTAATAATCCCTCCCAAGAAAATAGCAATTTTGGAAGAAAACATGGAGGGTTTACAATTAAGAAATAACTGTAATAATCAAAGTTATAGATTACTTGAAATGCATGTAGATTCTTTTATTTTGTCAGCTGCTCAAGGTAGCAGTACTAATATTAAAGTGTCCCTTCTTTGACAGGTAGCAGCTGTATTGTGTGTCTATTTTATATTTTTGCATCACATTTTGGTCCATTTTTCATAAAATTGTGTTTTTGGCAAATTAGTGACAAATCACTAAAGACTGAAGTTAGAAAATGACAGACATTTGAGTTTCAGATTTTATACCCTTCAGAAAATTCATACTAATGCAAGACCTATTCTATTATCTTTCTAAGTTTATTAGAGCAATATTTAAAATTGTCCTTATTGTTGTGCCTTTGTCCCACTTCTGTGTATGGCTTTGTCCAGATTTCTTGCTCTTGAGGTTGAGAGGTATGACAAATGTGTCAGGGCCATCACAGTCAGCCAGAGAGATTTCAAATTGTGACATGCTTGTTGCACCCCACTCCCCCATGTAGTGACTCTGGATGTGTCCAAGCAAGGCAAGGAGTAGTTGTATCTACCTTGGATGGGGAGGACACACTGCATAAGTACTACAGTGGCTTTTCATCTGTCCTGATTTTGCAGAATGGTCTGGTTTCTGTCATATTTTTGTACTGTTGATTTATGCTTATTACTCAGATTTATGCTTATTACTCAAAGTGCCTGTTGCTCTGTGTTTAAGTAGCAATGCTTTAATGACCATAAGGTAAGCTTGTCTGACATCGTAAGATGCAAGTAAGCTTTAATAAGCATACTGTTAAAGAATTGCCAACATTGAAAACCTTTCTGTTGTTGCCATGTAGAGAATACTTGACTAGATAATGTATAAGCCTTGGGTATTAAAGGACAGGATTACATTATTTGAAAAGCTCATTACACTTGTTGGAGACTTCCAGTCATCTCTACAGACTTTACCCGTAAACTAAACAGAATGCCAATCATGTGTGGTCCATAACCTGTACAGTAATCCTTTAAGCAATGTATCTTGAGCTTGTTTCTTGTTTGCTTTTCATTTTTTACTTTTATCATGTTTTCCCCATGAAACAAGTTGTCAGGCAGCAGGTCTTTTTTGGATAAGAAACATTTTTACAAGTGGGGGCATTACATAGATTTCTACTTTCAGCATGTTGCTTGGTACTTTAATAAAGCTGAATATATTATAATTAGAACTGCAGTGCAAGGAGAAGTGGTTTGAGTTGAGTGCTTCTGGTTTTTCTTATACTTGATTTTGACTGGCATTCCAGTAATGTATTTAAAAAGTAATTTATTTTTCATGCCTCACAACCTTTGTTTCCATCTAGATATTAAGTAAGCTGTCATGCAGCCAATGCATTGAAATATTTTTATTCTTCTACACTTATTTTTGTCTTGATTGGACTTTCATAATGATGGTTTGCCACCCAGGGCAGCGTATTTAATTAAAGTTAGTTTTTTGTGGTTTTGTGCATAGCTCCTCCCCTTTATGGTTGACCACACCCCTTCCCTTTGACCCCACCCATTCAGCGTCTCCTGCAGCCCCCCTGTGATTTGAAGTCACCAGCCGCCACTGTAGCTACCACAGGATCTTTTACATCCACCTGAGCTAACACCAACTCAGGTAGATGAGACCTAACTTTAACATCAAATCCAAAAGACGACACACTCAGGAGTACAGACTATGATATATTTTTAATGTCTTTTATATGTTTGAAGTTGAAGCATCTGATGTCCTTCTACTAGACAGCATTTTATCCCATAAAATTATCTCCTGCACTATGACTTATGTGGAATATACCCAACAGCACCTATGTTTTCATTCTCCAACAACTAGCTCACCCACGCAAGAAGCATTATAATCAATAAGAGCTCATGACTTCATACAGGAACCCATCAATGCTTTCTGACTTTGTTCTCCACCCTCTGGTGTGCATATCTGCTTAGTCATGCAAGCAGGACTCTATAGTTCTGTGAATGACTACCATCAGAAGTCCATGATGGTATTTGTTCTTTTGCTACCTGTGGTCTGAGCTACTGTGGGTACTCCATTCACAAAAGGTAACAGTCATAAAAGCACTGAGGTGATTTTGACCAGAGTCATACATATGAAACTAGGGCTCAAAGACTGTATATCTAACAAAAACCTGGGTCATTGGTGCAAAGGGTAGCACACTTGCTTTGGTGCAGAAGGCTGTGGGTTCTAGTCCTATACCAGCTGGATGGATTTCTGACACTGCAATGCAACACAATGAGGGTGCAATCTTGAGTGTGTTGTCCTTCGGATGAAATATTAAACCAAGGTCCCATCTGCTTGAGCTAGTAGTACTAGGGTTGAGACTGCCATAATGGTTGAGTTGTTTAGCTCATAGACGCAAAGTACAGGGTTTGATTTTCAGCTTTGGTCACTCTCTGGTTAATGGCTAGGTGTGCAATAGTTCACAGACTGAGTGCCTGCAATTAACCTCTGAAATCAGCCAAACAGCGTGGCTGTTTTATTATTTTGACATCTCTCATAAGCATTGTATATGTCATTCTTAAGCCAGTTTAGTTTTACTCTTTCAATATGAGAAAAATATTACCCCTAACGCAAAAGTTACTTATTGAAGTTTGAGACTCCAGCGCTTAAGTAAGAGATTGTTCAAATTTTATTTTATTCCAATAATCTTTATACCCTACATTGTTTTATGGCAATGAGGATAACCATTGAAGTGATGGGAGCTATGAGTGCCTTCATTTATTTTTTCTCAAATAACTTTTTATTGATTTATAAACATTGCATTTAGGAGTTGTACAAAGATTAACAATTCGCTAAAACAGATTGCAACTCTTATTGGAATTAGGAAGAGAAAAAGAAAATAAATAACATATCACAATATATACAATATGTACAATAGGTAACCAGAAAACAAATGATAAATTAAAGAAATTATGCGTATTAATATAAAATGAAATATGAATATAAAACAATATGCTAATCACCAAGACCAGAAATAACCTTAGAAGCTATTAATTATTAATAATGCTTAAAACCTTCTCCAGTACTCTGTTTTTTAAAGCCATTTTTTTTGGACTCTTAATCAAATTTTTTTGAGCATCAGTATATAAGTAAGCCATTTTTTGGAAGGTATCCCAATTTAATTTAGTACGATCAAGCCAATTTTGAGTAATGTAAAGTTTTATAAGAGAACAAATAAAAATAAGTACATGAGTTTCTAATTTGGAGAGATAAACTATCGGTATACGAAGTATAGCAATTTCCCAGGACAGCGTAGATTTATGATACCCCATTCTCTGCAATCTTACTTTCAAAGTCCAAAGTTTATGAGAAAAATGACAATACCACAGAATATGTAAAAGGTCAGCTTGGGGGAAGGAACAACATGTGCATGATGGAGAATTACTAGCATTAAATTTATTTAATTTATATGGAGTATGATAAGCATTATTGTTAATCATTAATTGCGTGTACAGTAATTTCTTGAATGGAGAAAATTCCCTAGTATATCTGATTGCCAAAAGTTTTTGATTTTCAGTTATTTGAGAATTATGATTCAACCATGTGTTTGAAAAAAGACAGTTCTGATCCAGTATTAAATTTTCTATCAGCTTGTAAGACTTTGATAACATTTTCACTGATGACGATAATGCTGTAATTATCGTATTAAAATTACTTAAATCAAGTTCTGTGGGTTTTATAAGATCAAACTTAACCATAATAACCTCTCTTAATTGACGTAAAATTGTACAGTATTTCCAACTAACTTTCAGAATCTTACGTAAGTTATCTAGGGACAAGTCTTTATATTTAAAGATATCCCATATTTTCAAATTTTTTATAAGAGGATAATTTGTTAGGTTAAATGGTATGTTATCTAATGTTATGTTAGGATTTAGATGAAGAGGTTGAAAGATATGAAAGAACTTATCAAGATTACAGAATTTTATTAAATCTTGAAAAGCTTTAATCTTTTGTTTAAGAAAGATAGAGAATTTACTGGTGATTTTCATATTCAAAGAAATAAAGGGGATGGCCTCTGGATTTAGAGTGCCTCCATAGAAACAGAACATTTCTAATGCTATGTCTAGTCAAGTAATGAAACAAACAAAAAAAAAAATTAAAAAGGAGCAGATAAGTTAATTTCATATAGTGTATATAAAGACAAGCAAGTCAGGCAGTCCAGACAGAACATTACAGTTTACGACTGCTAATGAGTACAAGGTGCATGCTGTTGTTTTAGTTTACTGCAGCAGTCTATAATCAAGTCTAA
The DNA here is from genome assembly GCF_019279795.1 of Protopterus annectens. NCBI lineage: Eukaryota > Metazoa > Chordata > Ceratodontiformes > Protopteridae > Protopterus > Protopterus annectens. The sequence goes on along the minus strand of NC_056730.1, from coordinate 594,231,396 downwards.
CTAAAAGAACTCACACGGTTATCTGCTTAAAAAAATGATAAAATGTAAGTCAGAGAAGATTAACATTAAAAGAATTAAATTAAGCAACATTATAAATATGTCAATGCAGCTGACAGCCCTGCCACCATTTGTTGAGACAATCAGTACACTGCACTAGGTATATAATAGCACAATGGATGCAATATTTTGAAATTTATGTCATTGCCATAAATGTTACGTGTGACACAATGATAAAAGCAATTATAGTACTTACAATTAGTGAACTTACAAATATGTGTCGACATAAAGCAAAGGTCATCTCTGTCCATATTCAAGCAGAACTTAGATCTATGAATGGGATACAGAAAATATACCCCAGGACTGTCCCTTGTACTACTAATGAACTGAGACAGCTCCTAAATGCTTTATTCCATGCATGGGTCCCCTCAAATTATCTATGGTATGATCCCAGTTATTATTACTAGGGGTGATATACAATTATTGACCGCGGAATAGGTAAAGCCAGTCTAGTATCAAATGGGATAGGTTAATTCAAGCACCAAAAGGGAAACTGACTAGGCTTAAAATATTGAAATGTTGGCACTCAAAATGCCAAGTGCTGACAAACTAAAAAAAAAAAAAAGAATGCAGGAGAAGAGCGAATTTGGAAAATAGCTCTTCTCCTTAAAACTTCTTTCTGCGTGGGAACCCCCTGCACCCCCCACCCTCAAACTTATATATACCAACTCTGAGATCATCATACCTCAGAGAAAAGGGAATATTCTGAGAAATGGCATCCTGGACGTAGTATATGTAAATCCGTTCATTCAGTCATTCAGTCTCTGTACTTTAGGACTCAGTCTAGCAGGTTCCAACATTTCAAATGGTTACCCTTAAAATGGCCTGCAAGGGCAGATGGCCTAGGACTTGCCTATGAACCTAGGAACCTATAAGTGCTTTAAAGACTGCAGTTCAGACCCAAGCCTTGACAAGGTCTAATAAATACCATTTCCAAATATGAACAGATGAACTGAGACTGAAATTCAAGACCATGTAACATACTAGGCAAATTTACAGAACAAGCTAACAGTACCTATCCAGATATTAGAGTTGCCAGTACATCCATGGATAGAACTCAATACAGATTTTTATGATCTCCATCTATTGTATTTGTTCTTCATAATTAATGATTATAGTTGTTATCCAATTACAAAGAAGTCATCTCCACATCTCCCTTTGCTGTTATCCCAGTCATGTACAAATGGTTTTCATTCTATGGCATACATGGAATTTTGAGAACTAACAATGAACAGCCAGTTAATGGGCAACAGTTTGCTAATTTTGGTACTTTTTAGGAAAGATATATGATAAGACTGTTTAGTTGAAGGAGATGATACATCCTGGAAAGCTGTGCTCTAGGAATGGTCTGTAGTGACTTAAATATGTGTCTCTGTCAGGCTAAGGAGAAAGCAACAATTTTGGCTATTATGTAGTTTCCCTTTACTGCTGATGGATAAATCTCTGTAGGGTTATTTAAACTATGTTATACTGATATTGTGTTCCCGTTAAACCATTATGAGCACGGAATGAAAAACAAGAAACTTGTCAGCATTTATATGAAACACTGTTAATTGGCTTCGAACTACAGTTGTGTGTGTCTAGAGGAAATAGAAGCAATAAGGCAATGATGAATGAAAGGTAAAGATGGGAGCTGTTGATAACATCTACTACTCGAAGTCTTGAAATTGAAAGGTAAGGTGCTTGTTTTCCTTATGTCAAGATAAGAAAGAGTGTGTTTTGAATAAACAATGAAAGCAAACCATTTGGAACAAACTGTATGAAATATTACAATCTTGGAGAATGAGTACAAAATCCACTTTGATTGATTTATATGGTATTGTTTGGACATTTGAAATGTTTAGAGTTACATTTAATATTAATTTGAATTAAATGCTGATTTACTTGGTGGAGGGGTAGTGTGTTTATGATAATACCAGACTATGAGTTTGTGCCTAGCTTAGAAGCCAGGAAACATTTTAAGCTAATAGTTTCTAGTCCCTACCATTTAAAACTACAGATCTTGAGGTACATGGAATCAGATGTCGATATAGTGATGTTCGTTTAGTAACAACGAGATACAATAAGTTAGTACAATCAATGTGGAGTAAATATAGGCCTCGTTTCTGTTTATCCCTTCTCTTGTTTGTAATTGGAGATAATGCTTTTGACGTTGATGGTGATATTGGGATTAGTATCTGAGAAATGCTTACAGGTTAATACTTAGCTGACTATGTGTTTTAAAAGAAACTTTAAGAACTGGGTTCTGGGAATGTTAAGTATAAGTCCTTATCAACTGCAGAATGCTTACAAAGGTGTCTTTAACTTGAGGAACTATAAGAGCTTTTAAACAAGGGGAGTTTAATGGACATTTTGAACAAGAAAGATAAAATGAAATGGGGAAATAAAATGAAAATATATTTCTGGAGCTCCCTGGTGGGTGGGGCAGCATCTGTGACATCTCCACAACAATATAATCATTGATGCCACCATCTTTGGTTGGCAGAGATAGAGGGATGATGGTGAAAATGAGGCTGATGCTTATTATATATAGTTTGGGGGTTTACTTCTCAAGTGTTACAAGTTCTCTGTTGATTAAGAGTGCTATTGGCTCTGTTGTTTCTGACTAATTGAAATACAGATAAATGCAATACAATACTCATAATTCACTGGAAGAATGATAGGAAGATGATAGATACTGGTTGTAACTTTACCGTGAAATGGAGTGAGCTACTGTAAGGTAATTATGAGAGAAACACTACACATGATTTCAGGGCTTTGGGATTCAAATGAGCAATGCTAATCTTAACACAAACCACAGGAATAATCTGTTTAGAAAATTGGGCAGGTATGGAATCACTAAAGCCACTGAGTTGGAATGTTAATGGGCTTATAAACCCAGTAAAAAGATACAGAGTATGCAGTGCTATTAAAATGTGTTAGTGAAAATATATCTGACAGATTCAGAGCATGCTAAGTTTAAAAAAAAAAACTTGTAGTTGGTATGAGTTCCAGCTGCAAAGGGCACGCAGAAGAGGAGTAACTATTTTATTATCAGCTAATCTATCATTTGAGGTAGAAGAGCTACTGACAATTCCCAAAGGATGTCATTTAGGATTAAAAGAGAACTGTCAAGAGCTGCAAATAACAATGGTCACTATTTACCTCCCACCAAGATCAGCTATAAATCAATTCAAATGAATGCTTATTCAATTCATGCTTTTCTAAGAGGGAGTGTTGCTTCTACAAGGAGAGTGGAATCTGACTTTGAGAGAGTGCAGAACATAAATGGAGGGTATGGTAAATGTATGTTACAGCAAATGAAGAAATTTTATAGGAGATGTAAGCATCATTTGAGTTTAGTAGCTGTGTGGATGCTGTTTTAAAGGCGGAAAATGGTAGGGATTTATATTCTACTCTCCAAACAACAAATGGAGAATAGAGACAAATGAGTAAAGCATTGGAAATCTCCAACCTACCTAATATCAAATAAACTGATTCAGTAAGCATGCTAAAGACATTTTCATAACCCATCTTGGTCAATGAACAGAAATAAAAGAGAACTAATACAAGTATAAAAGGCGAAGGAACGAGTTGTCAGCTACACAAGTACACATCACACTAGGGAACAGGACAAATATAGAAGGTTGAATATTGGGATTAAGGAAATGTAGCTTAATCTCTCTAACCTGAATTCTGATGAGCAGGTAGAACTATATTACAACAAAAGAGAATTTCATAGTTATGTTTTTGAAAGATTCAGACCTAAAAAAAGGTATTCAGACCTCTGAAAGAATACTGCGGTGGTGGTGCTGCAGTAGTGTTGTTACCTCACAGTAAGACGTTGTCCGGTTCGATTCTCAGCAAGAGCATCTTCTGTGTAGAGACATGCGTGAATGGGCATACCTTCGTGGAAGGTTGTGCATCAGGGCTGGCAACTCGGCACGTAAAAATCTACTGCCAATCATTAGCGGACCGGAGTTTCGCTGTGGCGACCCCTAACCGGGAAAAGCCGAAAGACACAACAGCATTCAGACCTCTGAAAGCACTACATTTAAGTTTAACACAGGGTAAGCACAGGAAATGGTAAATATTACAAAAGACATATTAAAATCATTTAGGGAGCTCTGGAAAAATAGGAAATGAAAAATAACAAGAGAATCTGGGTACAACTACTGAATGAAGTATTGCAAACTCATGAGGTCCCCCTTTTCAGAAGAGAGTAGTTATTCTGGTGAAAGCAGAAAGTAAAACTCCTCTTAATCCCTCACCCTGCAGCCTTATTTCAATTTTAAACCATGACTATAAGATTTGTATGACATTCCTACCTCAAACGCTGGCAAAAATTATGTCAGGATTAACATATACTAATATATGTGGATCAGGATGGACTTCTGAGATAAAGGAGGACCTTTGATAACATCAGAAGGGCTCTAATGGTTATACAAGATGCCCAGAGTAGGGGAACGTCAGTGGCTATACTCTGTTTAGATGCCAAAAATATTTGAAAGACTTCGTCTGGAGAATCTCTTTCCTTTATTGGTTGTGATGAGCATTTCACAGAAATTTACAGCTATGTTAAATGAGATTAATCAGGCTCTACAGCACAAATGAAGGTATTATCTCACATGTCTGAAGAATTTATGCTGTCAAGGGGTGCTATACAAAGCTGTCCTCTGTCACCACTTTTATAAGCATTGTACTATGTGTGCTTAGCTATTAAAATAAGAGATTATAATGTCTAGGGATATGGTTGAGAACAACGTCAACTTAAAATAGCACTCTTTGCAGACAGTATAGCTCACATATGGATATTCCTTATTTACTTCGGGTTTTCCAAGATTAGTAAAAGTATACTTACGAGTCTGATTATCTGCTTTGCCAGAAGAGTCTATGAAGTTTTCTTATGAAGAGACAGTTAAGAAAATTAAATATATTTTTCAGAGATAGAAAACTTTCCCCTTTGAATTATATCAAAGTAGTCACTATACTGATATATATTTCTCCAGCGGTTCTATTATAGTCAAGCGTCTTGTTTTATTCATGTCAGTGCATATATAATGAGATGAAATGCTTGGAGTTTTGAATTCCTGTGGGGTGGGATAATGAAAAGGGTGGCAAGAGATAGAATTGTGCTTCCTAAAGTAGAGGGGAGAGTGTCAGTTCTGGATTAAGTACAATATATAAGAGCCATACAATTTGGTACTTATGTAAGGTGTCAAGCAGATTCATACGTGTCTAAATGAGAAGAAATTTTATTAAAAAGGATTCCATTTATAGAAGTTACTGATTTTTTAGAATCATTTATCGGCAGCAGGCTGGAAAATGTCAGCCAACCAATAATGGAAACTTTAAGGCAGGAACTTCAAAAGTTATTTTCAAATAAAACTATGAAGCTATGGGACCTAGACATGATCCCACTAGTAGAGATAAGGAAGGCTATATCTCCCAAAACTATCTGTAGACACTGGAAACTGGGAGGTGGAGAACCACACTACTGGACTCGGATATTGTAGAACAGAACTGTTACGACACGGCAGGAAGCAAAGAGATATTTGTAACTCACCCAAGGAGTGCTATTGGACTATTATGCCCTAGTACAAAATGCATGAGGTACAAAGTGAGTTTCACTAGAGGAAGAAGACTATACAGAACTGATTATGTGGACTATGGGAAGGACAGTCATTAGGAATGGGACTATTTTTTAAGGTACTAAATGTACTTAAAATGTTGCATCTCTGGATCTTATAATCATGTGACAAAAAACTCCTAAACAGGGCTGTAGAAATGAGAGTTTGCAGGCAAATATGTATTATCTCAAGTTTAGCAATGAAATCATGGACAATCGTGATTTTTGCTTAGAAATGCTTCCACGTATATTTCGGTACACCAGCTAGATTGAAAGAATTTCCAGCAGTAGGAGATACTCAATAGCTTTAAGAGAGATTGGCTCCATATCTTCTGAGCAGGTACAGGACTGCATAACTATCACAGGGACCTGCATCCATCCATTCTCAACCCCTTTTTGCCATAATGCATAATGGGTCGGGGTTTCACTTCACCAGAGACAATCGTCCAGAGTCAAGGTTTACACCATTAGATGGCTAGCCCTGCTGCAGTAGTTCTTTCACACCACACACTCACATACACTGTCACAACTATGGCCAGTTTAGCATGTCCAATCCACCTACTGATGTCTTTGGAATGTGGGAGGAAACTGCAGCACCCAGAGGAAACCCACACAAATACAGGGAGGACATGCAGACTCTGCACAGAAGGCACCCCTGCTGGGAACAGAACCAGGGAACCTCTTGCTGTGAGGTGACAGTGCTATCCACTGTGCCACTTTCACAGGGACCTACATTCCTTAATAAACAAGGTGCCAGGGTTGGAAATCCAGCATATAGCAGGTGTTTTCTTCATAGGAGTTTACGAGCAGCAAGAGTTATTTGTCTAGAATACAGCTCTGTTTTGGATAACACTTCTACTGTTATGGATAAAGGTGTCATTAGCTAAAAAGGGTATTAACTACTAATTGAAGTCAAAAGAGAGTCCTGTACTATGTGAATTTATAAAGATGTTGGATGATCTGATGTGAGGTGAGGAAAGAATGATAGGTCGAGGGGGTAAGCAGGCATTTCTTTAGTGTCTGTGGTGGATGCAGTATATCTTGATAATAATGGTTACTTAGAAGCTGCTCAGGAGGAAAACTAGCTTTCTTATTGAGGAGACACCTATAAGTGGTTTAAAAAGGCATAAAGTGAGAATTCAGTCTCACCATTTTCACTGAGTATGCTACTTTTATAATTCAGTGGGTAGTAAATGATACCTATCTGCTGTTGGTTATTAATGGTGCCTTTATCCATGGTTGTAATGAAAGAAACCTATAATGGATTTTGTTGTTTTAGTCATGTCAACCAGCCTACATATTTGTTTACAGTAAGCAGTTTGTTCTGCAGCATTTTGTCATTTTCATTGACCAAATATTCATAAAGTAGAAATTTAAGAAAAATTAAGTGTTTACTTAAAGAAAAGCTGAGATGGCTTGGGGTATGGGGCAGTTAGAACCTGTGTTGTGAGTAAGAGCAATATCTTACCCATTTAAGAAGCCTAGTCACTAAGGCAGGCTGTTGAGGTTTTGAACACACAAGTTTTATACACTGAGGGTCTCGAGGGAATACCTGGCAAGATAAAGTATACTGTACCTTCGTCAGAGGTGATATGCTTTAGATAATTTTCTGGGGATTAAGTAGACAGCCTGCACTTGAAACAGCTGGAACAGAAGGATAGCTGGGAAAGTGCAGTGGATGGAGATTGATTTCAGATGACAAGGTGGTATTGGTTTTCTGAAAAACAGATGAAGTGTGTTACATGGGACCGTGGGTTTCCAAAGATAGACAGACTGTCTGAGAGTTCACCTGTCAGTGGAGCTGGAGTGCAGAGCAGGAAGCAAGGTAGGAAACAGTTTTGAATACCACATATTTATTTACTTATTTATTTACATTTATTAACCAGGATCATCTGACTGAACTCAGTCCCAGGAAGAAAAGCCCCAGATATTTAAACATGCAATGTAACATATGCAGAAGGAAACATACAAGTGATAATACACAGTTATCAATCAAAAATGAATGTTTATATATATATATATATATATACCTGTATGTACACACACCCACATATATATATGTATATATATATATATATATATATATATATATATATATATATATATATATATATATATATATACACCTGCATGTACACACACCCACACACATCTCTACTAAATCTGTAACAGCATGGAAAGAACATTTATAAAGTCATATGAAAAGAGTTAGGGTGAATTTTACAGGCAGTCTTAGTTGGTTAATTACAGGTCAGCAGTTAGATATAGACATGGAAGTTTTAGAAAATATTTGGTATAGAGACTAGGGGTGGGTTACTTTCAGAAAACAGTAAACAGTGAGAAGAAAATTACAATCTGGTGGGTAGTAGATGGGATCTTGTTAATCTGGGATCAGAGAGGATAATAAAAGCTACATAAAAGTCAGATGCTTAAACAGTAGAGAAAAAAGATATAGAGTTGGGTGATGGGCGTTTTCAGTAAGCAATATACAAGAAGATGGATGGGAAGAATTTTCTTTAAGCATGGTTAAAGGATTTAGATTTTGTACACACATTTTTAAAGAGACTCCTGGAGAAATGTAACAGCTAGACGATTTGCAGGAAATGGAGAGAATGGAGACAAAAAGAGTGATGACATACGAAAGACATCTTTTCAAGGAAGAGTTTTTACTTCTTAAAAGGAGATCCCTAGGCTAATATTATGATTGGCAATTCAGTGACAGTCCTGATATTATTTATGACGGTCCTGAGACTGAGGTAATGTGAATTGTAAAACAAGGACTTTTTTTTTTACATTTACAGTCGACACTGCGATGGTGGTGCTGTGGTAGCGTTGTCGCCTCACAGTAAGACGTTGTCCTGTTCGATTCTCAGCTAAAGCGTCTTCTGTGTGGAGACATGTGTGAATGGGCATACCTTCGTTGAAGGCTGTGCATCAGGGCTGGCAACTCGGTACGTAAAAATCTACTGCCAATCATTAGCGGACCGGAGTTCCGCTGTGGCGACCCTTAACCGGGAAAAGCCGAAAGATACAACAACAGTCAATGGTTTGACTCGTATTCAGTGTAGTTTATGCATCCCTCCTCCTAGAATGGCTATTTTGTGGAACTGAGAAGAGTAGTGACAGTAAAGCTGTATCATCACATAGGACTTCCACTAATACAAGAGATGATGGTTACATACCTAATGGGTCAAACAGGCTGGCTTTGGATTTAAGGCTAAAAGAGATGACTCTTATAGTAGAAATTAGAGGAGATATGATACCTTTTTATTCAAAGGTACATTTTGGAGAAGCCCGTAAAGATTTTGTTCTGGTGACTCAAGAAGTATTCAGGGTTTGTGAAGGACTGATAATGGGTTATAAGATCATTTTTGATCACCCACATGTGCAACAATTTTCAGTTAGCCCAGAGAGGTGATATAACAGAGGTGGAGTATAAAAATGTAAACTTATTTTTGTAAGGAACTCTGGTATCTCGCTTTAGGTGGTTTTAAAAGATTATATCTGGGAGAGACTGAAAATGTGAAAACAGCATGGATAGCCCTTAACATGTTGTATTGGGCTAATATAATTATGTTGACTAAAAGGAAGGCAATGTTGAATGGTATCCCAACTGAATATGTGTAGGAAACTATTAACTCTTTACAAGGGTAGGAGCATGAATCTGAGGAGTTTGGGATGAAGACAGCTGACCTTAGGGAACAGGAATTTCAGCTTGACTGGGAGGAGTAGAAGACTGTGGCTGACATTACTATGACGCTTTATCTTTTAGAAGGGGAAGGGATGTTTCAGGGTGTTTGTTTGTTGCTCTTTTAAATACATGTAAAATTACAGACATTCCTCAGCTATTTGATAACAGATTGTTTATCATGTAGAAAGGTACCCAAAACAGAGAGAATATGGATGAGCTTCTCAACCAAAAGTGAAGTTGATAGGGGTTTTCTTGACATAGGTGTTAGCTCTAATAAGTCCTCAGTGACATTTTGGGTTATCTGCCAAGACCACCCAGTACTGACCAGCTTCCAAAAGCCCAGCTCCCCCTTCCTGTGACAACTCATTGGCTCAGCATATCCTGATAGGGAAGCCTTCAGCTGTCTCAGGAAGTGAGTGTCAGGCTTTTTTGTTCCCACAAAAAAAAGTAAGGAAAGTACCTGAAGCCAGAAACATCTAGCAAGAACCAATCACAATATCATATAAAAACAAATCCAATATCCACTGAATCAAAGAGGTTGAAACCAGCCTCGGCTATGCATAATCTGGTGGATGGCAGGTGGTTGCGGCAACTGAGGCAGTGAGGAATTAGAACATCTACAGTTACAAGTACGCAGGCTTAGCAACTGTACTATGTTCATTACTTCCACTGCATCAGTGGTATTTTGGGTAGATCCCCACAGCTTACACTACCTGGTAGGTGGAAGGATAAGATCCAGGAGCCCCTGGAGAATGGTCCTAGCAAAGCCTACTCTGGACCTTGAGAAGGAATCCAGTTTGTAGTGCTTTATGAAGGTCAGGTGGCATGATGCCAGGGTACTTCTATGGGCTAGGCTTGTAAAGGCTCCAGGGCCATTAGCCTAGTACACACCTATGAACAGAGGCCAGATTGCTGCCTCTAAAATGCTTCTAGACTCCACCACTTTCCAATATGTCATCAAAGAGGATAAGACCTTAGTCTAGCCAGGCTTAACCTTGCCTGGCAGAGATTTACCATGGCAGGAGTAACAGAAAAACAACAGCAGAAGACAGCCATTTTGGCTGACATTACTATGACGCTTTATCTTTTAGAAGGGGAAGGGATGTTTCAGGGTGTTTGTTTGTTGCTCTTTTAAATACATGTAAAATTAAAGACATTCCTCAGCTATTTGATAACAGATTGTTTATCATGTAGGAAGGTACCCAAAACAGAGAGAATATGGATGAGCTTCTCAACCAAAAGTGAAGTTGATAGGGGTTTTCTTGACATAGGTGTTAGCTCTAATAAGTCCTCAGTGACATTTTGGGTTATCTGCCAAGACCGCCCACTGTTTGGCATTCATAAAGGGCTTTTTTCTGTCGAAGTAGTACCTGAGCTGCCTGTGTCCATGCAATGTATGTAGAATCCTTTCTCTGATGTTTTTGGATCAGGAAAGAACTTTGGGATATAAATGGCTTGGTTCAAGGTAAATTCAGAAACAACCTTATGCATGAACGATGGACTAGTGTGTAACACAACCCTATCCTTGTGAAAAATCAGGTAGGGATGGCTCACCACAAGAGCTTGCAGCTTAGAAACGCCCCTTGTAGCTGTCAGCCAGCCAGAGAGGCACGTTCAAAAGGAGGTAAGGTCAATTTTTCAAGAACAAAGTTGAGATCACAGGGAGGATGGATCTGCTTTCAAAGGTGTCTCTTGTGCAATACTCCTTTCATAAACTGTCTGACCACATAGAGATGAAAAGGTGCTCCATAGGCAGACAAGGCTGCAAAAAGCACACTGACAGAAGCATATTTCAAACTAGCTCTAAGCAGCTCACACAAATATTTCAAGACCAAAGGGGCCAAAACCCTTTTGGGACCTCTGCTTTTGGCTATGCACCACCTAGCAAACCTCTACTGAAACAATTATATGACGTCTTCCTGTTTGTTTCTTGCTGTTACTTGCATTTACATGCATGCATACTACAGTTTGTTTAACTATTTATTGTAATCAACTAGTCTTATTACTATATTGTACCAAGTACAATAAATAAACAAAGATAACTGTTTCTGTTAATGTTTTACTACCCCATATTTCTTTTCAGATCTACAAGTATGTAACACAGATGCTGTCAGCTCTCTATGGCAAATACCCAAAGCTTGTTTATGCACAGTCACATTTATACCAAAAAGTCTGATATTTTTTCTCAGAGTCTGATATATAACAGTTCTTTCTTTGTCCTTTGTTCCCTTGTCCTTGGTTCTTTGTAGTTTGATGATCCATGGAAACTCAGTCTTGCATTATCTGAAACATGGTGTTCCAGCACTATCTGAAACTTGATGTTACATCTCTTTACTTCGTTGATGTCCTTCCAGCTGCCATCTGCGCAGTTATTTTTACAAACTTTGTTTTTCAATAACATACTCCTTTACATGGATGCCAAACAATCTAACTAAGCTATATATGCTTGCCAGCACACTTACTATTTTTTGCATTTTATACTACTTCTAAATTAACCCTTTATATTTCATATCATTCTTGCAGCTTTTATTCAAGCTAATAATCATGCTAGTGAAAAGACAGTGAACTATTATTCTTTCAGGTGCCCCTTATTTTATTTATTTATTTTTTTTGGAGGAACGGACTAAACTTCAGTTAAAGAAAAGACTGCATTTGTTTCATTAGCATCACTGTTTACAACATTTACCACTTTGCTCATATTTACAATCATAACTTGTTGAGTTATTGTAACTCTTTGTAATCTGCAGCATTTAAACAATTTCAAGCTGTCATTATTATTATGACCCCTAAAACTATTAACACAGGATATATTAACTAATTTAGCAATTTGGTCCCAGATAATGACCATCTTCTGAATATGTCCCACCAATTATGGGCAGTGTCAGCTTCTGTTTTTGTCTTTTACTATTAACACTAGGTTACTTGAAACCACACATACAAACTGTGGTGCCACTTAAACATTTTGAAATTTGAAGGCAATAGTGTCCATTTAAACAATATTCTGTTTAATTTACAAATTTAGATAGTACTAAATTGTAATTTGTCTATCAAAGATACTTGTAATGACTTACTAAATAAGTAAGTCATTACAAGTATCTTTGATAGATGTCTTCCCTTGTCAGAACTGTTACATTTTGAGGTAGTGTACAGCATCCAATAGAGATAGAGCTGTTTATTGAAATGTTTATGTCAGTCTTTGCTTGTTTGTCTACTTTTATGTATGCCTGACCATGTTTAACTAACCACGCTGTTATATTTGTGTTAAATGTTATTCTTACAAAGGTGCATGCTGTATGCTTTTTACAACAGAAATGGTCTTGTGTTCTGTTTTGTGTAGCATTTTCCTAACTACGTTTTATTAATTTCCTCTGTTTTGATGTTCAGAATGATGCAAATGAAATGCAGATGCCTGTGTTGAATGCTGCGTGCCTTGTCTCGCAGCTGCATTTTTATCTATAGTCCCTGAAGCATGTTCCAGACACTGAACATTCAGCTTGTCTCAAGCTGTACCAGAATATGTGTATGCTAGCAAACAGAAATACATGTACTTAACTAACTATATTATTTCTACATGTATTATAGCAAAAGATGTGTATATGCATCTAACTAGCAAATAGATGTGCACATGCATTTGTATATTTTTAAACATATCTATCACTGTATATATTCCCTCTGTTTTATTTTAAATACAACAACAATATTCTAGACCTAGTCATTACCAACATGAGTGACCGGTGTTCCACACCTGAAGACAGCTCCACGCTGGTCCGATCTGACCATAAGCTAATCACCCTTTATATCCATATCCCACCCCCACCCCCCATTAAGGAAACCACTGTAAAAGAATTTTCCAAATCCAACTTCGTGCTTCTTAAGACAGAAGTGGTGAACTTAATGACACCCATGCAGATGAACAATACAGTTACAACTGCTGATTCCTAAACAAATGCACTCTATAGGCACTTACACGAATGCATGGCTCGTGCTATCCCAAACAGAACCAAGACGCTATCCTCCAAAAAAGGAAGCCAATCTGGTGGTCCCCTGTCATAGACAAACTGTGCAACAGAAGGAAGAAACTGTTGCAAAAGAGAGTAAAATCCCAAGACAAGATGATCAACTTCAACAAATGGCTTAAGTATTGGTGTCATTCAAAGGGGATCCAGTGCCTGTCAGCCTGGGATGACATGGTCGACAGGCCATGATGCTTCGCTAGGGATGGCTTGCACCTGTCACCCCTGGGCTTTCGGATATTGGCAAAGGCTCTTGCTACCCCCATAGTGCCTTTTTTAGGCAAGGCTCAAAAGACAAACCGACCTCCATAGATATCACAAGGGATAAGAAACTAAGAGTAATGCTACTCAACGCCAGAAGTCTAAACCTCAAGATGCATGCACTCGAAACTCTCCTTAGCATGGAGAACATCGATATCTGTGCAGTAACAGAAACCTGGTTCAAGGCTCCCGAGAGTACTCCAACACTACCAGGTTATACCTCATACCATGCTTTTCGGCCCCAAAACTTGGACCAAACCAGAAAAGGAGGGGGAGTATCAATATTCGTCAAAGATACCCACACCTCCAGGTTGGTGGCACAGCACGAAGCATCAGAGACTATCCATGTGCAACTAACAGTGGGTAAAACTGCCTTCCAGTTTATAGCCTGCTACAGACCACCCTCCCAAACCCAGGAACCCCACTCGGCCTTCCTGAGAACACTGGAAAATATAAAGGTCTCTCCAAACACCATTATATTGGGCGACTTCAACTACCCAAACATAGACTGGGAGCATTAGTCTAGCTCCAACACCCTAGCTCAAAGGTTCCTAGAATTTATAAACTCAAATGCTATGGAACAACTTGTTACCACTCCCACAAGAGGGGAAAACATACTGGACATGATCATCACCAACATGGGGACTCTATGCTCCAGACCAGAAGTGTATCCCTCACTGGTAAGATCAGACCATAAACTAATCTCACTGGATATTAATATCCCAACCCCACCCCCTGCCCAGAAAACCACAGTGAAAAACTTCTCTAAAGCAAATTTCACACTCCACAAAACCGAGGTGGAATCCTTCAAAGCCCCTGGGCCTGTGGAAAATACGGCCCAGACCGCATAATCCTTTATAAACGCATTCTATGAACATCTTCAGGAATGCATGGATCATGCAATCCCAAATAAAACCAAGACCCAATCCTCCAAAGGCAGACGTCCTGTCTGGTGGACCCCAGCCATAAACAAACTATACAATAGAAGGAGGAAGCTACTACATGATAGAGCAAAATCCCAAAAAGGGAAGGCATCTCTGATCAGTGTTAGCAAAAAACTACGGGCACTCATAAAATCGTCAAAGGCCAGCTTCGAGAGAAAAACTGCACAGGACACTAAGGATAATCAAAGGCTTTCTTTAGTTATGTTAGGAACCTGGGTGGGAATTCCCAGATATGCTCAGAATTAGTCCAAAATGACAAAAAATACACCGAACCCACAGACATTGCCAACATCCTAGCTGACAGGTTCAGCGCAAACTCCCCCTCCCCACCAAAAGGGCAAATATCTATCCCAGCAGAGTGCTGCCCCCCTGACATCTCAGATGCTCAGGTAAGAGCCGCCCTCTCCAAAGCAAAAAACACAGCATCAATGGGACCAGACTGTGTCCTGGGCTGCGTCCTACATGAACTCCAAGAAGAGCTAAACCCAAACATAAAACTACTGTTCAATCTCAGCCTTACCACAGGATATGTACCCAAAGAGTGGTGTACAGCAACAGTGGTCCCTCTCCACAAAGGTGGTGCCTCAACGGATCCTGGAAACTATCGCCCCATAAGCCTGACTAGCTTGGTCTGCAAAGCTATGGAAAGGATCATCATGGACCTCATAAAAAAGATATTGGGGACCTACAGACACTGGATCCTACCCAGTTCGGCTTTGTTAAGGGCAGATCCTGCCTCTTAAATCTGGTTGATTTCTTTGAAACAGTCACCAAGGCCATTGACGAGGGGAAGGTGGTCCACACAGCCTACCTGGACCTCGCAAAAGCCTTCGATACAATACCCCACTCAGGCATTATAGATAAGCTCACCAGCTTAAATATAAACCCCTATGTCACTAGATGGGTTGCAAACTGGCTCAAGGACAGAACCCACATGGTTAGAATTGCTGGAGCCATGTCAGACTCCAAACCAGTTACAAGTGGCATCCCACAAGGCTCAGTCCTGGGACCTCTCCTGTTTGGTATATATTTCTCAGAGGTACAGGCCAACACGGAAGGACTGTGGCTGACCAAGTTCACAGATGACTGCAAACTGGGTGCTATAATTGACTCTCCAGCCGACACAAGCATCCTCCAAAAGGGCCTCATAGAAACAGACAACTGGTGCCAGAGCCGTGGCCTCAAGCTAAACGCCAAAAAGTGTATAGTCATCTCATTTGGCAAAAACAAAGTGCCCACAAATTACCACATAGGTGGTAATCCATTAAGTACAGAAGAAGTAATTAGGGACCTGGGGACCCAAGTTGATAGCAATCTCTCATTTGACAACCACGTGGCCAAAGTGGTTAGAAAAACATTTTATACAGCCCACCTAATCATGAAGGGATTCACATCTAGATCAGGGGAGGTCATCGTGCCTCTTTACTCATCCCTCATTAGGCCCATAATTGAGTTCAATGCCCCTTTTGGGATGTACCTTACCAGACACCTGCAGCAACTGGAAAGACCCCAAAAGTACCTCACCAAGAGGATCAAAGGGCTCAAACAGATACCATATGCTGCCCGGTTAAAGAAACTCCAGCTCTACTCAGTGGCATACCGCCTGCTCAGAGGCAATCTGTGCCTGACGTATAAAGCCATGTCCAACCCGGAATTAATGGACATGCTGCACCTCATAAAATCCAAATCCCATCGAGCTACGTGCTTGAGAGACTTGAACCTCAGCACTGAAATAAATAGGACATGCTGGAGGGACAGATTCATAACCCAGAGGCTCCCTTCACTCTGGAATAAAATCCCAGTCCAGGTTAGGCAGAGTCCCTCATTGACTGTCTTCAACAGGAATCTTGATGAGTGGATGGGGGATCGTAGGTTTACCCCGGGTATCACTTCTGTGTCACTGTTAGACAGAGGCACAGTATACTAACCTCGAAAAAGGGCATAGCAAAATTAATTTAAAATGGGTGGCGAAAGCCAAACACACTCTGGCTAGGCTTATAAATGCCCTAGGGCAGATAGCCTAGTAGGAACCTATGAACCTATGAGTGGAGGAGCTCCCTGGTCAGCCTCAGTATGAAGCTGAGATCCCTTATAAGATCATCCAAAGCTAGCGACGAAAACAAAATCGCCACTAACCTTAAGGACAACCACAAAACATTCTATAGCTATGTCAAGAATCTCGATGGCAACACCCAGATCTGCTCTGAGTTACAGCACAAAGGCACAATAATGACAGAACCAACTGATATTGCCAACATCCTGGCAGATAGGTTCAGTGCTAACTTTACCCCCCCTCACCCCCTAAAGGGCCCATATCTATATAGGAAGAATGCAGAGTCCCTGTAATCACAACTATGCAGGTAAAAGCTGCACTCTCTAAAGCTAAAAACACAGCATCTATGGGACTGGACAACATCCCAGGCTGCATTTTACACGAACTTCAGAACGAACTGCCTCCCCACCTAAGCAATATGTTCAATAATAGCCTCGCATCAGGCTTTGTGCCCACTGAATGACGCACAGCAACAGTTATCCCACTCCATAAAGGGGGAGCCACCACTGATCCCAGGAACTATCGCCCTATTAGCCTGATGAGCCTGGTCTGCAAGGCCATGGAACATATCATTATGGAACTCATAAACAAAGACATTGGTAACCTCCAAACTCTGGATCCCACCCAGTTCAGCTTTGTGAATGGCAGATCATGCCTCCTGAACCTGATCAACTTTTTTGAGGCAGTCACAAAAGCCGTAGATGAGAGTAAGGTGGTTCACACAGCCTATCTTGACCTCGCCAAGGCTTTCAACACCATCCCGCATTCTGGATTATAGCTAAACTCACTAAACTAGGTATAAATCCTTACATCACAAGATGGGTTGCCAACTGGCTCACTGACAGAACCCACACTTTAAAGTTGCAGACTCCAAGTCTGACCTTAAACCAGTGACAAGTGGAGTACCACAGGGTTCAGTCCTAGGACCTCTCCTGTTTGGTATCTACTTCTCTGAAATACAGGCTAACACAGAAGGCCTCTGGTGAACGAAGTTCACAGATGACTGCAAACTAGGAGCCATAGTCAAGTCCCCAAATGATGTGGACATCCTACAGAAAGGCCCCGCTGAGACAGATGCCTGGTGTCAGAGCCATGGCCTTAAGCTCAATGCCAAAAAGTGCAGAGTCATCCCCTTTGGTAAAAACTCTGTACCCATGAACTACCACATAGGCAGCAATCTACCTAACACCAAATGTGTGATAAGAGACCTTGGGACTCAGGTGAACAGTAGTCTCTCCTTTGATAGTCACATCACCACAGTAGTCAGGAAGTCCTTCTACGTGGCACACCTCATCATGAAAGGGTTCTCATCCAGGAAAAAAGAGGTCATTGGTCCCCTCCACTTGACACTCATTAGACCCATTATACAGTACAATGCCCCTTTTGGAATGTACCTCACAAGACATCTGCAGCAGATGGAAAGGCCACAGAAGTACCTCACAAAAAGGATTACTGGCCTCAAACAAATGCCCTTCACTGACCGTCTCAAAAAACTCCAGCTTTACTCCGTAGCATATCGCCTACTCCGAGGTGATCTCTGCCTAACATATAAAGCTATGTCAAACCCAGAGCTGTTGGACATGCTACACCTAAAGAAATCCCAATCCCTCCAAGCTACACGCTCAAGGGACCTAAACCTTGTCACCAGATAAACAGGACATGCTGGAGGGATAGATTCCTGTCCCAGAGACTTCCCATACTCTGGAACAGGCTACCTATCTATGTCAAGCAAAGTTCTTCATTAGAACTCTTCAAGAAAAATCTTGATGAGTGGATGGGAAATAGGAAATACACCCCGAGGATCACTTCTGTGTCTCTGCTCAACAGTGGCACAGGAAAATAACTTTCTTGGGTGGCATAAGCCAGGGAACCTTGTTGGCTAGGCTTACGTAGGCCCTTGGGCCAATAGCCTAGTACCTACCTATGAACCTATGAAATGCAAACTGTCTACATTAGTATGTACTTTTTAGTTAAGTTATATTGCTATTAACTAGAAACACATTGGGAAATATAACTTTTACTTTTCTTTTAATGCAGGAAGTTAACATAGTTTTATATTGTCAACACAATGATGACAACCATTACTATTAGAAATGGATGAATCTGAATATGACTCTATACAGTGATGTCCTATACAGTCATTTACTGACAATGCTTGAGGATTTTATTGTAAAGGTATTGCAGTCTTGTTTTTTGAAAAAAAACCACATATGTCATAAATGTCAAGCTTCAACTTGTTACTTTATACATATAACACTTGAATGCAAACTTGTCTATTTACATAGATAAACTATTTACTATATACTGTACAGAATATACTTGATTGTACAGATTGGTTTTGCATTTGTATATACATGGCTGTAATGTGCACTCAGTCCAGTTTTCAAACTTAGCATTAAACTGAAGCCTGCTAATTCTCAGAGTCTGATGTATAACAGTTCATTCTTTGTATAACAGTTTTCCTTTGTTCCCTTGTCCTTGCTTCTCTGTAGTTTGATGATTCATGGAAACTCAGTCTTGCATTATCTGAAATGTGGTGTTCCAGCACTATCTGAAACTTGATGTTACATCTCTTTACTTCGTTGATGTCCTTCCAGCTACCATCTGCGCAGTTATTTTTACAAACTTTGTTTTTCAATAACATACTCCTTTACATGGATGCCAAACAATCTAACTAAGCTATATATGCTTGCCAGCACACTTACTATTTTTTTGCATTTTATACTACTTCTAAATTAACCCTTTATATTTCATATAATTCTTGCAGCTTTTATTCAAGCTAATAATCGTGCTAGTGAAAAGACAGTGAACTATTATTCTTTCATCTACCACTTGTAAACATAAGATGTCTAGTTGCAAGCTTTCTTGCCTCCTTAAATGCCTGATGCACATCCTCATGGAACAAGTGCCTGAAAGATGTCAAAACAGAATCGTTAAGGCTGTCAGTTGCAATTGCTCTAAGTAAGGGTGTACCATTCACATCTGATGCTATGTGAGCTGATCCAGTCTGTGAAGAATCTTGTGGTAAATGGTAAGAGAGAACCAACTTTGACTGAGGCCAAAAAGGGGATACAACAAAGATCTTTAGTAATTTTTTCTGTGTCTTTATAAGTACCTTGGGAATCATTGCAAATGGTAGAAATGCATACAGGAACATTCCTGACCAAACGAGTTATAAAACGTCTGTCTCCTAAGAATGGCTGCAAGGATGTCTTGAAGATAATTTTTTCAGTTGTCTGATTTGAAAGGAGTCAAACAGATCTACTTGAGATGTTCCCCACATCTGGATCAACTCCTGGAAGAGTGGACCGACATGGAGCTTCTGCTCATGAGGGTCTGTCCAAGATCAGTTTAGTCTGTCTGCCACTGTATTTTGCTCTGACAGAATATATGAAGCATGAATGTACAGCCAGCTTTCAGGCCATCAATGCCAATCAGCAAAGAGAGTATGAGCTTGTAGCCCATTGCTTGTTTAGCTACCTTGTAATGGTAGTACTGTCTGTGACCACTAGAAAAGGACCCGGACTCCATAAGTGGTGAAGAACTTTTAAGGCATGAATCACTGCCAACATATCTTTTACATCTATGTGCTTTGCCATGTCATGAGGACCCCATACGCCTTGCACTTGAACTCCCAGGGACACTGCTCTCCATGCAAAACCTGAAGAGTCCATCTGGGCAGATTGGACTAGGGTCTGAAGACAGAAAGGGAGTTCAGAATTGAGAGATAGTTGATCCCTTCACCACTGTAGTTCCTGTTTCACAAATAGCAGTAATGGTGCCTGGAAATCCAAGAGATGAAGGTTCTGGGTCCAACAATTCTTAAAGTGCCATTGAATTTTTCTCTTGTGTAGTCTGGCTAGTGGCAGAGAATCACTGATGACTCGAGGCACAGAATTTTAGGAACTCTCTTGCTAAGGCCATATTTAAAAAAAGAGAAAATCCAAGAAAATGCCCTGTTAAGTCAAAACTTTGCCTTCTGGCAGGAAGGCCATCCTTTTTTACTGTATCTATCAAACAACCTAGTAAAACAATTCACTGAGAGGGTGTGAGGAAGGATTTTTTAAGGTTCAATTTGAAACCCGGGTGGGAAAGAAGGGATGGGACCATGTGTTAGGACTGCAAGCACCCAGAAACAGAATGTCCACAAATCAGCAAGTTGACTAAATAAGGAAAAATGCAGATGCCTAGGGTTCTACAATAGGAAACCACTTGGGCCAGACACTTTGTAAACACATGAGGTGCAGTAGATAGCCCAAGGGGTGATACAGAAAACTGATACTGTAAGCCAGACACAATGAATCTCAAGAATGTCTTGAAAATGGGAGTAATAGGAATATGATGATAAATGTCCTTGAGATCTAGAGTCACCATGAAACAACAGTCTGGAAGCAACATTAAGACCAACTGTAAGGTCAGCATTTTGAATTTCAGAACTTTTACAACAGTGTTTAGAAAGAACAAATCTAGGATGGGTCTCCAGGAGGGCTTCATTTTTGATATAAAAAAAACTGTGGAGTAAAATCCTTTGCCTTTGTGTATTGTGGACATTAGTTCTATGACCCTTGCTTCCACCATATGATGGATCACTGGAAGAAATAGCTCTATCTACTCTGGTGGATGTGGTCAAATTCCCCTGAAAAAAGGGAGGATTTTCTATCCACTGTGAAGTGCATAATCACCAAATTACTCTCAGAACTCATTTTTCTGAGACTACTTACAGCCAGGCTGCACAGTTAAGAGACAGCCTGGGACAATGAGAAAGAGATGGAAGGGAAGGAGGTGGGGTATGGGTGCTCTATGACTTGGCAGAGTCATTCCTTTGCAGGAGGTTGATTCTTTTTGAGAAAGGAACCCCTTTTGTTTGGTTTCAGAAATTATCCTCCTGCCATTTCCTTTTGAATCCCTAATTTTTGCTGGGCTGGGATTTTTTTTCTGCCCCTTGAAGGAAGATGCCTTGTTTGAGGAGAACTTAGGTACATGAAACATCCTAGGGACCCCATGCATTAACCCGCCTTGGTCATCCTACTGTTTAAGAAACTGCGTAAGAGAGGGCCCAACTGCCAAGTTGGAACTTAAAAGTGCATTCAGAAAATTTCAGCTTTGAATCATCAGAGAAGTTCTGATTATGGAACCAAGCATGCCATCTTAACACAACAGAAGAAGCAGCATTTCTTGAGATGGTATCTGCACATTCAAGCATACCTCTTAAAGCATGTTTTCAAACCAGAGTCAAATTGGAAACAATTTAATTCACATAAGACTTTTGCTCTGCAGGTAAAAATGCAGCAAAATCATCCAAACTATACATTTATTTATTTATTTATATTTGTTGACCGGGAGTGTCCGACTGGACATAGGTCCATTTTCAGCGGCGGCCCAGGGAGAAAAGCTCCACAGTTAAAATAAACCATTCAGTAGTTACATTGGATTACATAGCGATTAACAATTTACATAGCAATTACTTACAACATATTTACAGCAGGAACTTCTTATAGTACATCAGTAAACAACTAAAATCTTTATCTGTGAAGTACATAACAGACATTAACAAATGTTACAATAAGAAGTTCCTGCTGTATAATAAGTACTAGGCTTATGAGCATTTGAGCTTGCTATAATCAAGGTAGTTAGTGGAGTGGTAAGAAAGGTAGTGGTTGGATACATACATACATACATACACTATATATATATATATATATATATATATATATATATATATATATGTATATGTATATATATATATATATATATATATATATATATATATATATATATGTATATATATATATATATATATATATATATATATATATATATATATATATATATATATATGTATATATATATATATATATATATATATATATATATATATATATATATATATGTATATGTATATATACATACACTGTAAAACAAATTTCCACATATAGCCTTCATAATTTAACATTCTAAATCTATATTACTAGAAAGAGACTTCATTTTTCCCTGAAGATCTATTTTCCCTTTTTATCAGGGTTGTTGAATAACATGAAGCCAAGGACTTTTTATTTGAACAGGCAGCTGGGGAGACTGCAGCTGAGTCATCAGTCAAAAGAGAAAAACCTGTAATATCCGAGAAGACCCTATATTTTATCTGAGAATTTTTGGGGACTGCTGGAAAAGACATTGGTGTCCTGCAGGCAAGCTTTATAAACATCTTCCATGGCCAGTTGCGGAGGGGAAGACAGCCACAGAATTGGGCATCTCGTCTTCTATAAGGACATATACCCCGCCTAGCTCTGGTATAGTTCCTGACTGCTCCCATGCAAAAAAACGTACTACATCTAGCAATCATTTGAGAATAAGTGAACACTTGTTTGGACTTAAGCTCAGGTTCAACTTCTGAAGAATCACAGTGACTAAAGTCAGTGTCAGCTACAAAATCACCATTGTCCTCATCAGATTCCTCATCATTCTCTGAAAAGGCAGAAAGGTCTCTATTCAAACTAGTACTAGAGTCATGTATGGAAACACAGCCACCAGAATTCGCTGTCTGCAGAACACTCTTAGCCAAGGAAACCACATCAGCCTTATAAACTGTGATAGTCTGATTATCAGCTGTATGATGATGTTTCTGTTTCTTTATCTAGTGAACTTAACTACTGGATAAAATACCTGAGGACAAAATGTTATGTCTGGCAAGGAGTTTCTTACCCCAGACTACTCCTACAGCTAAACAGTTCGGTTATCTCTCACCTGTGACAGGTATTGGAACAGCTGCTTTGGATGTGTCTAAACCCCATTCCATAGTGGCCGGCAAAGCTACACTAGAGGAAGAAAGGAGTAAGTAGTCTGTGGGTTGAGCGGTGGCCCCAACAGAATCAATAACCATAGGCTGAGGAATGTTTTTATTTTGTTTTTTTCATTTTAGGTTCAACCAGATTTGAGGCAGTGGTAGCAGAATTAGGATCCCTCAAGTCAGGGGAGAAAACAGCAGTCAGAATAATAAACTGACAGCACTGTACAATGTATCTCAATAAGAACTTGGCATTTTTAGCAATAAGTATGCCCACCATACAACTAAACTCTGCCAAATTGGGTTTACCTTTATATCGTCGATCACACATGATCGACCGGCCACTTAATCGAACCGTTTAAGTGAACCGAAAGCGTGAAAATTTTTAAATGCCAAAATTATGTCGAATTTCAACATTTCTGGCCGTGCCACACCTCCACACCAGTGCTTCCATGGGTCAAAAAGGGGCGAGGTTTTGCTGTTCGGTTATGTGGAATTCGACGTTGGAAACGTTCACACTTCGGTATTCTTCATAAAACAACCTGTCCCCCAGACTCTCTAGCATCCTAGCCTCATACCAGTCTCTGTCAAGTACTACAATAAGCCCACCTTTATCTGCTGGTCTGAAAACAAGCCGTCGATCATTCTCCAACTCCCTCAGAGCTATATTCTCCTGCCTGGTTAGATTGAATCTCCTCTTCCTGGAATGTATATCAGGACTCATACATGTATCATAAATATCCCTTATACATAATTTCTCAGGTCTTATTCCTGGAGAGTTGAGCACCAGAAAAAAGTACATAGGGACAGACTTGATTCCACTGATCCCCTATGGTGTCGGAGAGTTTTTTTACGACGGTACAACATAGAGTTCCCTCTACCCATGAAGGAGAACTCGAACAATGTGAGGAGAGAACATTCGAGAGACAGGAGTCAGTATCAAGGCAAGCGGAAATGGAACAATGCCTCGACAGGGCAGATAAGTATAAAGAAAGCGTTCTCAAATGCGAAGAAGGATTAGTTTTGAATTTATCAAGTATTTTTTTGAATGAATATCAGCTGGCAGTATTGAAGAAAGGTCTTTCGTTTATACCCACCAGCTATTCATGTTTTGTAGATGTGATCATGGATATTAAGACTTTTACTAGAAATTTGTCTTTAAAATTAATGTATAAGAATAGTGATATTGATAAGCGATTGAACATGTTTTCGAAACTGAGTTCTTTTATCCCTAATAATAATAATTCGATAATTAATGCATTTGAGAAATTATGTATAAGGGATATTTATGATACATGTATGAGTCCTGATATACATTCCAGGAAGAGGAGATTCAATCTAACCAGGCAGGAGAATATAGCCCTGAGGGAGTTGGAGAATGATCGACGGCTTGTTTTCAGACCAGCAGATAAAGGTGGGCTTATTGTAGTACTTGACAGAGACTGGTATGAGGCTAGGATGCTAGAGAGTCTGGGGGACAGGTTGTTTTATGAAGAATTAAATTTGACGCAGGTTGCTGCACATATAGATGAAGTAGAAAATGGTGTGAGGCACTTTTTTGAACAACAATTGATAGATAAGAAATTATTTGAGTATTTTCTTACTATGAAACCACTTATACCGGTGTTGAAAGGTTTACCTAAGGTGCATAAATCCACCCTGGATCCACCTATGAGACCCATTGTCTCAGGCAGAGGGTGGTGCACTGAATCTATTTCTATATTTATAGAGAAGCACCTCAGACCTATCCTGAATAAGACACAACATATACTCAGGGACACTGAGCATTTTCTTGGAGATTTGTATGATTTTTTTATCCACAAACACTGATTGTCAGGCTTCTTTCATTACTTTAGATGTAGTTTCTCTATTTACTGTGATACCTAATGACATGGGTGTGACAGCTGTTCAACAATTTTTAGAGAGCTATACACAGTATAGTAATGAGATAGTCACTTTATTGGTAAATTTATTGAGAATGGTGCTTGAACACAATATATTTTTGTTTGGTAACCAGATGTTTAGTATATCTTTAAGGGTCCTTTTGGTGAGCATGTTTTGTTTTATCGTAGATTTGTAGATGTTTTATTTTGTGGGAGGGAGATGAGGAGTGTTTGTCCAGATTTTTGCAGCATGTTAACAAGTCTACAGATTATTTGCAATTCACACATAAGATATCCTATGAAGGTTTAGATTTTTTAGATGTAAGGGAATGTATATACTAAACAGTACAGGAAGAGTTGTCATGTTAACCATCTTTTACATCGTGATCCCCCACATATTTAGAAATGTTGTGGCAAATCAGGTCATGAGGGCTTCAAGACTAAATGTGAGGGAAGAAGACTTTGAAAGTGAAGTGGATAGAGTTAAAAGCTTCTTGAAAGAAAGAGAGTATGATGATAGGACCTTGTCTGAACAAGTACCTAGAGCTGATAGAGCCAGACCTTATTTCTCCATGAAGAAACAACCTTCTGACAGTTCAGATAAGATCTCAACTCAGGCTAATCTGAGAGTCTCTCTGAAATACACTTCTGATGTGGATAGGTATATTAATATTATTAGGAAACACTGGCAGGTGTTATTGACGGACAGTGAAGTATCCGGTATAATTGATGACACTCCTAGGATCAGTTTTAGAAATGACAGATCTATTAAAAGGAGACTTTGCTATCCGAAGGAGGATAGGTCACAAAGTGTTTGCACTGGCACTCAACAGTGAATTGGTGTAGCTATATAGATAGTGGGTCATCATTTACTCACCCTGATTAGGGTAGAAATTACATTTTTAAAGTTTCTGGCACCTGTGATAGTAAACATGTTGTTTACCTTGCTAGCTGTAGGACCTGTGCCAAATTTTATGTTGGTAAGACGGATAGGCATCTTAGGGATCGGATTAGGGAGCATGTTTATAACATCAGGAAACTCAGTACAACTAATGCACTTTCTAAACATGTATCTAGTACAGATGTATCTCATGTCTTTGGTTTTAGAGTGATTGGGTTGCTGCATGAGAGTATTAGACAGGGTGATATGTATAATAGGACTGAGAATCTAGAAGCTATCTGGATTACCAGGTTGAAAGGGCATGGTCTTAATGAATGCATTCTCCTAAAACCTAGGTTGAAAATGAGGCCACTGAAAAGATGATTTTAAAGTGTTTATTAGTTTATTTTAGTATTTAATGTATATTAAATGATGTTTATATTTATATTTATGTTTACTGTTTAGGTTTTATTTATGTGTATATTTTTTTTATATGTATTTCTTATATACATGTTAAAAATTTTTTAAGCAGGAAGTTGATTGTTTTGCATCATGTGATTTGTACTCTGTATATATAGGTGTGTCTCATTAGTGCTTGATGTATACCTGAGGAAGCTCATTTTGTGAAAGTGCTTGTGTTTTTGCACTAGTAAAGGCCTTGTTGGATTTTTGCAGCTGTCAGCGTCTCTTTTTCTGTGGTTTTGACAAAGTCTGAAATGTGTTTAGAATTCTTTTACAACTGACAGAAGTTAAACAATTTTCAGTACTCAAAGTCAAAACACCGAAGCAACCAATGTGCCAAATCAGTGTTAAAAATTAGCTCCATACACTTTAACCACATTAAACTGTCATAAAATAATGTTTAATTTGCTGATAAACTTGCTTTTTATTAACTTTTTTATTAAACTGTTCTGTTTTTTATATTGCTAGCCTTCTCAATTTTTGTGGTTTTCTAATGTTTAATAGCAATTTAAACTATATTTTGTTGTCAGAAAGTGTAAAATTTCCACAATAAATTCAAATAACTTAATTCTTGGTAAAATCCTAATCTAATGTTAGAAAACACACAGCAGAGCCATACACACAGTAAATAATGTATAAGTGCTGAACAAATTCCAAGTTCTGCAACATTTTCCTGTCAAAAGATAAAAATAAAGCAGAGTAACAACGGTAAAAACAGGTGTGATTAATTTCTGGTTCTGATTACACGAGACAGCCCTAGTATCTAACAGCACACATGCACATTCCACTTCCAAGAGAAATACTGGCAGTTCCCTCAGATACAGTCAAAACAAGCATTTGTCAAAAGACATAATCCAAATAAACACTACTACAAGCAGAAACTTTTGCAGGGATTATTGTAAACATTGACAAAATAAAATAGGAAAAAATAAATATATGTTTTAATAAAAATAGAAAGAGAATGTTGTTGTTGTATCTTTTGGCTTTTCCTGGTTAGGGGTCGCCACAGTGGAACTCCGGTCCGCTAATGATTGGCAGCAGATTTTCTTACGTACCGAGTTGCCAGCCCTGACGTACAACCTTCAACGAAGGTACGCCCATTCATGCATGTCTCCACACATAAGACGTTTTAGCTGAGAATCGAACAGGACAACATCTTGCTGCGAGGCGACAATGCTACCACATAGAAGGAGAATAATAAATCTAATAATAAAATCAGAAGAAGAGGGGTCCCCAATGGGAATTATCAAGGCAGTAAGCCAGAAAAATCAGCACTGGATCCTATGAAGAATCAGAAGACTTTCCTCTTTGGATGATAGAAAAAGACTGAACACTCACTTCCAGTGACAGCTGAAGGTTTCTATCTCAGGATATGCACAGCCAATCAGCTGTGATAGGGAGAGAAAAGAAGAGAAGTCTGAGCTTTTGTTAGCTGGCCAGGACTGGGTTACCTTGGCAGATAACCCGAAATGCCACTAAGGCAGAGGGAATGATGAATACTACCTATGCAGCTGGCAAATGCCAACCCATTTTAATTGCTAGAAGTATGGAAAAAAGCAAAAGCAGCAGTGTGAAAAGACAGGTTAGCTAAATGAGGAGCACTACTCCAACCTCCAAAAATAAGAGTAAAACATTTTATGCAGATGTTCTTCATGTTTCACTGTTGCAGTCATTACATTTGGGTAATCTGCTTGCAGGTTGGCCTCAGTCGGCCTGATTAACAAAGTCTTGGGTCCTGCGTCAGTTGCTGTCCCTTCTTCCATGACATCAGGTCATCAGGAGTATAAAACATGCAGCCGATGCCATTACATCAGTCTTTCTTGCTGTGCTGTGCCCGAAGCAGAAGCAGTTCGCAAGTGCCGGTCGGCCGACTCCTGAAATTTTTGTTTTCGAGTTTCAGAACCAAAGTCTTCAACTTAAAGCTAAGTTCCCCATTGGGGAAACTTTTTCTTGCTCCTTACCGATGTCAGTAAAAGTTCATAATTGCATTACTTGTGGAAAGCAAATACCTCATAAAGATTTTCATTCACACTGTATTCCTTGCCTAGGCCCTGACCACAATGTACCTTGCTGTCGGTTTTGTGCTTTATTTAATCAGTGCACTATCCATCGTCAGTACATTTTTGCTTCTAAATATTTTGGTTCTTGGTTTAATTACCCAGAAATGTCATCGGTTAGCTATCCAACTACCAGGATTCTGAAAAAACACAAAGATAAAGACAGTGACAGGCCTCCAAGGTCCAAAACTGCCGGCGATGCTTCTCCTAAGCCAGTCGCCAGTTCGCCGGTACTCAGTGAGGTGCTTTCACAGCCCCTGATACCTGCTACTTCTGATTCGCAGGCCTCTACTGAGACCCATTCAGAGTCTGGTATGCTGCGAGATGCTTCAACTATGGAACCCACGGATGTCTCTACCTTGGATGGGTCCGAAGCCGCTGTGCAGGCACTGGCTTCTGAGGGTGTATTCAGGCCTACAGACTTGCACATTAAATCAACACCACCTTCATTACTAAGGCCTAAATCTCAATCCATGTCTAAAAAAATGATGCCCAGGTCACATGTTCAAGCCCCTATGCCTACAAAACAAATGATAAAAATGGCTGAAGATCTAATCACTCTAATCAGGGGTAGTCAACCCCCCCCCCCTCTAAGAGGCCTAGGGCTGAGCTTGATTATGAATCTTCTGATCATGATTCTGTTTCTTCTGACTCTTCTAATGTCCTGGATTTGTCCATACCTACTTATGAGGATTCTGATGCAGAGGATTCCATTCCCTCTACTTCCCCCCCCTGAGGATTTTTCTTTTGGGGAACTTTACATACTTTAAGGGAGCATTTCCACTGGGAAAGCCAGGAATTTTCTGATTCAAAAAAGAGGCTTAGGGATTTCCTTCTTCTACCTCAGCATAGGCCTTTGGCTATAACTCCTGTACTAGACATTGTTGATGATGTGTTCTCAGAATCCAATTTGGCCCCTGATTCCCTGCCTCCGGCTCCTAGTAAACCTGACAGATACTACAGGGTTCCTGAGTCCCACAAGTTCCTTTTCAAAAATCTTGTTGCAGGTCCAGAAATCATTTCTCAGGCACCCAAGGGCATTAAGGCTTCTACTGCTAAAAATCCTACCCCTTCTGATAGAGACTCCGGGGCACTGGATAGATGGGGTAAAAAGGTTTATACTTCTGCAACCTTGGCAAACAGAGCTTTAAACTGCCAATTTCATATGTTAAAATATCAACAGCATATTATTGGACTACTTAAACAGAAAATGATGTTGATTCCTGACTGTGTGGAAAATAAAGATTTACAGGATTTAATGCATTCTGCTGAACAAGTTGGAAAACATACTTTGCAATGTGGTTTTGATTCTTTAGAGGCCTCCTGCAGGGCTGCTGTTACTGGGTCTGTGCTTAGAAGGCATGCTTGGCTTAAGGAGCAGTCTTTGCCTGATCATGTTAAAGCTAAATTGTTGGATGCTCCTTTAAATCAGGACCGCCTGTTTGGCAATAAGGCTGAAGAAGTTCTAAAAAAGATGGAAGATAAAGCTAAATCTATGCAAACTGTTAAAAGATTTCTTACAAGTGCAACCTCCAAGATTTAGTAGGCACTGGCCTACTAAGAATTGGTCCTTTCCAGCCCCTTCCAGATCCTCTCAAGCCAAACCCAGACACAGCAAAAACCCCAGGTTTCAGTCCCAGGGGACTCTCAGAACTAAGCAGTGGGGGGCCTCCACTTCCAAATCTGGAAGTAATAAGACACACTCCTATAGTAAACAGTCCCAATGACTTCCTTTTTAAATTACCAAGCACTTATCTTTTAACCGCCTCTTTAGGGGGAAAGATTGCTCTTCATGCAAAGAACTGGAAACTCATAACCCAGGACAAATGGGTTTTTAATATAGTGTCCCAGGGATACAGATTTCATTTCCACAAGTTGCCAACACCAAACGGGTGGCCAGACCTGCCCCCAAATCAGTGGGCAGAGGCTCAAAAACAAGTACTTTCCCTCTTAAGCATGGGGGCTATTCAGCTGGTACCAGAAGAGGAAAAGGGACAAGGTTTCTATTCCAGGCTTTTTCTGGTACCCAGAAAAGACAAATCATGGCGTCCAATCCTGGACCTGTCTACTCTAAACACCTTTCTGGAGATTCCAAAATTCAAGATGCTGACTCTTTACCAGTTACTTCCTATGCTAGGCAAAAATGTCTGGTTGGCAACTCTAGATTTAAAAGAAGCATACCTGCACATCCCAATCGGGGAATCTTGAAGAAGATACCTATGCTTTAAAGCAGGCTACTTGCATTATTAGGTCTATGCATTGCCCTTTGGTTTGTCTACTGTGTCCAGAGTATTCACAAAGTGCCTGGCTCCAGTTATTGCATTTTGCAGGCAAAGAAATATTCAAATATACCCATACCTGAACGATTGTCTAATTCAGGCAGAAAACCAGGGCATACTTCTAAATCATCTGGCGTTTGTAAAAAAGGTTCTAACTTGTCTGGGGTACACCATAAACGAAAAGAAATCACAACTGGTACCCTGTCAACAGATTACATTCCTGGGTGTAAGCTTGAATACAACTGCCCAGATGGCTTTCCTCATGCCAGAGAAGCAAATTCATTTGGTAACTTACTTCAAACAAGTGGCCACAAAAACCCTGCTATCTGCAAGACAAATCCTGCAAGCCTTGGGGTTCATGGCCTCCTGCATTCTTTTAATTCCATATGCAAGACTGCATATGAGGAAACTACAGTGGTATCTAAAAAGTCTATGGAGTCAACATTGTCACAGCCTGGAAACAATGATTCCTATCATACCGTGCCTATGCCTAGAGTTCCTATAGTGGGCAGAAGCCTGCCACCAAAATCAGGGACTACCAGTCACACTACCCCCTGCTGCCCAAACCATAACTACAGATGCATCAGACTATGCATGGGGGGCTCACCTGGCAGGGAAGAGCATTCAGGGCAAATGGAACCCAAATCAAATGCACCTACATATCAATCAAAAAGAAATGTTAGCTGTACAGAATGCTCTGACAGCCTTCAAGGACTACATTCTTCCAGGACAACTAATGGTAAAGATGGACAACACCATGGTTATGTGGTTGTAGGTATGCATGTTTTATACCCCTGACAACCTGACATCATGGAAGAAGGGACAGCAACCGACACAAGACCCAAGACTTTGTTAATCAGGCCGACTGAGGGCAACCTCCTAGCAGATTAACCAAATGTAATGACTGCAACAGTGAATACACTCGAACATCTACATTTATGGTAAGTGTACACAACTGTACTTTCTTGCTATTGAATTAGTTCTCCCCCAAATTCCCTTTCCAACATGCCTCTCAACTGCCCAGATTTTTGCAGAATATTTTGGTCTGGTCCTCATAAAAGTTGTGGTTTTCCTGCAAATAAATGAGAATTGAATTTATTAAATAAAGACAGACGTTTGAATTTCAGATTTTATATAATTTAAAAAATGCATGCTAACAAAAAAACTTTTATTCCAGGAACTTGCTAAATTTATAAGGACAATATCTAAAAGTTGGCCCTATTTGGAAGCATTTGTGGTATACCTTCAGAGTTCAGGGTATCACCAATCTTCAGAAACTCACATAACATGTATTGCCTACACCTTTCACATTAATGTCAGCATTACTAGCCATTTCATAGCACCAATACAGCTGACAAGACTGGACTAAACCTTTTAGGTTATATCATAGCCTTATTCCACTGTGATCCAGATCACTTTGGCCTAAGTAAACTCTGAACTACCTCAGATGCTCAAGACTACTTCGCTGACCATACCATACAGATGTAGTGGTGCTGCTGAAAAGTATTTTCTGTGTATCTAAAATAATACTTTGTTAACCTTACTTTTATTTGTAGATACATTTATAATGTAACGTGGCACTTCTTGTAATAGTAAACATTCATCATCACATTCTAAATTCATCATTTCATCTCCAGAACCCTCCACAAACATGCTCACACACATACACATAAGCACACACTTGCATAACTAAGTCATAACTTCAAAGAAGCAAATAATAATAGTCAGGAGGTTTAATGCTACAGGTTGATCCAGTACAAATACAGATAATTCTGTCATATCTGAGGCATGCAATGTTTTTTTTTTCATTTATTTATTGCATTGCTGATTTTAAATATTTCAGGATTAAACTATGTATTCTATTATTTATTTATTTTATAGAAGTTTTATAGGCTTTGCAAATGTTTTTCAAGCTTCTGCATGGTGTTTTTACTTGTATACACAATTTATGAAATTGTACATCAAGCATGGAAAGAATTCACAACAGTGTACTTAAGTGCCCATTTCCTCCCATCCGTCACTTGCACCCCATGGATTCCTGCTGAAATTCTGAGGACTGTTAACTGCAAGCTACAGAACAGCAGAAATAAGTGTGATTTAGAGAGGAATATATTAATAAGAAATTTGCAGAATTTTGGACTGCTTCAAGAGTATATATGTAAACAACACAGTTTTTTCTTGCAAATTGTATCGACAGTTACTTAGATTAATGTCAT
Organism: Protopterus annectens; assembly: GCF_019279795.1. Taxonomy (NCBI): domain Eukaryota; kingdom Metazoa; phylum Chordata; order Ceratodontiformes; family Protopteridae; genus Protopterus; species Protopterus annectens. The sequence goes on along the minus strand of NC_056730.1, from coordinate 594,198,211 downwards.
ATTCATGTTGATATCTTACATAATTCCCTGAACATCTGTTACTTAAGCTACAATGGTTTGATATCATGCATAATTTCCTGAATATCTGTTATGTAAGTCACAATGGTTTAATTGGTCCAAAAGAAGTTTTTACAACACATTAAAGGTTTTGTTCTGCAGTACCACAAAGGCAGTTGCAAGTCAATGTCTAACATTTTCAGCATGATTTATGGGGGGAGGCAGTTGTTGACACTGCAAAAATGCTTTAAAGATGCAACAGCAAGTTTCGGAATTCACTGTTTTTTTGTGTCCATTGTTTTTATTTTTCAAAGTGTTGGGACTGACAGTATTAGGTCTCACACTTTCAGTATGGAACCAGCTTCATTTTAATTTGTTTTATCTATTTATTTATTTATTTGACATTTGTTTACTGGGAAGGCTCAACTGGACATATAGCCCATTTTCAGTGGAGGCCCAGGAAGAAAAGCTCCAAATACAGGTTAATAAGCACACGCTTTTTAAAAGCTAACAATTACACATTATTTACAAGGTACAGCTGTTGAGAGTTACAGCAGAAATACAATATACAAAGAAGTAGCTGATAAACATGTTGGAATTTAGGCATGCATACAATGGATAATGGATAAAAGAAGTTAGAGAGGAAGTATTAGAGGATATTTATGAAAGTGGAGATGTTAAACACGAGTGTTAGATAAGAGTAGGGCACTGAGATTATGCTAAGGTTAACTGAGGAAGTGAGAGAGGTATTGTTGAGACAGTGGCATTGTAGGAACTATGTTTTTCAGCCAGGGGATGAGCATGTGCAGAGCCAGGTGTCAGTAAAATTAGTCTTGAAAAGTTGTTTGTACTCAGACGGGTTTGTAGCAATTAAGATATGTTGAGGGATACAATTCCAAGCCGTGGAAATATGGTGGGAGTGGAGTGAGTCCCCAAAAGTGTTATTACATTTTGTAACTTGCAGAAGAAATTTGTCAGAAGATCTCAGGGATCTATTACTGGAGTAGAGTTGCAGTAGATTTGAAGTGTTGGGCACATATCTGGTTGATATATCGGTGTATGAGCAGTTTTAAGTTGGAAGAAGGTTAAGAGATTGGGTAGTTCTAACCAGCTGAGTTGAGAAAGAGCAACACAATGGTGGAATCTATATGGTGAGTTAGTGATGAATCTGGCAATCTTGTAGCAGGCTTCTAGTTTGTTAGGTCTGCTTTCTTGAGATTGATGAAGATGGGAGGGGCATACATGCAGGGTAGATAGTAGGTGGGTTCTGGCAATAAACTGTCTAATGGTGTTTGTGAGGTATGGCTTGAGTCTGTATAGAGAGCCTAGTTTTATGTGGCCCTTTTTAATGATTAGAGATAAGTGTTTACTGAATTTCATGTTATTGTCAATGGTGACTCCAAGCAGTTTTGTGTGAAATACAGCATCAATCTTGGTATTGTTTGATGAATAGATAGTAAAACAGGATAGGCAGTCAAGAGGTGTGCTATTTGAAAAGAGTATTAGTTTGGTTTTATTGGAGTTGAAGATTAATTCATAGTTAGAGTGCCAAGATTCTACAGCTATGAAGGATTTCTGGATTATTTCTTGGAGTTGTGGAAGGGAAGGTGAAGCACAGATGAGAGTGGAGTCATCTGCGTACTGCACAATAGTGGCGAGGTGGGCAGCAGTATGGAGTTTATTGGTGAAAATAGTGAAAAGGAGTAGGCCTAGGACTGAACCCTGTGGTACGCCTTTGGTGACAGGTAAGAGGGAGGAGAGGTCATGCTTCCATTTGACAGCTTGTTGTCTGTCAGATAGGTAGTTGTGAAACCATGAGAGGACAGTTTGGCTTAGTTTTAGGGCTGAGAGTTCATTGAGGAGCTTTTGATGGACTATGGTGTTGAATGCCTTGGACATGTCTAGGAAGATGGAAGATACTAGTTGTCCATTATTTTTGCATTGGTTGATTGTGTTGGTGAAAGTTATGAGGGTGGTAGTGGCACTATGGTTGGGTTGGAAGCCGTGTTGGGTATGGGTTAGTAGATTATTGGATAGTAGGTAATTCATGAGTTGTAAGTATATACATTTTTCTAGAATTTTTGACAGTGGAGATAATATTGCTATTGGCCTGTAGTTAGAGAGGTCTGCAGAGGTTCCACCTTTATGTAGGGATGTTGGGATGATGTAAGATATTTTCCAAAGTTTGGGCACATAGTATTCTGTGACAGATTGGTTGATTAAGACAGAGATGGGATAAGAGATAATATCAGCTGCCAGTTTCAGGTATTCAGTATGTAATTTGTCAGCAGCCAGGGATGTGGATTTGAGTTTGTTGAGCCTTTTTTTATGGTGCTGGTTTGGATAGGCTTGGGGGAGAAGGCATTGGTAATTTTTTCCACTTCTTTAGGTATGGTGAGGCAAACATTGCTATTATTTTTGGCTAGTGATAGCATGGAGTTGATAAAGTATGCATTAAACTGGGTAGCTATAGCATCTGTAGTATTTGTAGTGGTAGGGGCTGAAGTTGAGGATTGACCAGGTTGTAGTAGTTGTTTCAAGGCAGTCCAGAATTTTTAAGTTTTTTTTGGTGTTTTTCTTGGATGATGCATATTAAGTTTTTGTATCATACGTGACCTGTTTTTTAGCTTTATTTCTTAATTGCCAGTAATAATCTAGGGTGGATTGTTTTTTTTTTGGTCTGATATTGTGCCCATGCTTTATCACTAAACATAAGTAACTGTTTGATGTCTTTTGTTAACCATGGTGCATAGTTTGATTTTACCCTGACACTTCTAGAGGATGCTAGGCTGTTTAGTATGTCTAGGAATTTGTTGTTAAAATATTCAATAGCAGAATCTAGACAGAGAACTTTTAGTGGGGTAAGTCACAATGGTGGAGGATGGATATAAAGGTAGTGGGTGAGAAGTTTTTGTGGGTGTGAATTTCTCTGTGTATAGTATTTTTGGGGGGTGCAGACATTGTCTGAGTAGGTAGGTAGGTAGATGATCACTGAGGCTAGCCGGTTGGCAGCTTAATTGTTGGGCCAGTGATGGATTGTTGGTTAGAGTCCACTCTAGAAGTGACTGTCTATTACTGCTTTTGTCTATTCTACTTAGGGATTGTATTAGCTGGGAAAATTTGATTAGGTTGATGAAGTTCCCATTATTACGGTTTCCTGATTAAATGTTAAGGACGTCCAGTGAAGAAAGTCCTCAGTTATGGAGGAGTTGTTACCAGCAGGGATGTAGATTGCTATAAAGGTTATGTATTTATTGGGATTAACTTTGAGATGAGTAAATAATATCTCAGCCTTATTGAGTCCTGGGAGGTTTGGTTCCAAGCATTCTAGTTTGAGTATATTTTTTTATAAATTACAGTTATACCTCCACTCTGTCTGTGTATTCTTCCAATCTGTGGATGTTATAACCTGGGTCAGAATGTCATTGCCACTTATTTGAGGTTTCAGCCAGATTTCAGTTAAAACTACTATGTCAGGGAAGCAGAGTGAAACAGTGGCATGAAATTCATGTATTCTGTTTGCTAGGCTCCTAATATTCATGTTTATAAGTAAAAGGTCAGATCCATTGTGGGATAGGTAAGTAGTGTCATGGGAGAATGTACTGGGTAGTGTGTAGGGTACCTGCTGACTGGTTTTGGGGCCTGGATTAGGGTGAATGTTGTGTTAAGTTTGAGGTGAGATATGTGTAGAAGTGGGTGCGAGTGTTTCAGTGTCAGTCTAGTGTTTTTACTAAGTAGACAGGGAGTAGTGCATTGACATGCATATCTGGATGTAAAACGTTCTGTCCTAGTGGTATTAAAGAGGTTTGGTGCTATGGCAATGGTTATGTATGTAGTATGGGTTGGGGGTGGGAGTACACAGGTAGGAGAGAGCAGTTTTGTTATTAATTGATTATGATAAGATATTAGATAATAGGCCGGAATTAGAGAGAAGTGTGAAAGAGTAGTATTGTGGAAGTTAGGATGTTGAGAAGTTGTATTTTAGTTAGGAGTGCTACAAGTAGGGTGAGTGAAATGAGTCTATGATTAGGAATATTTAACTAGAGAGATGACTGGGTGGGAGTAGACGTGGAGGAGTGATTTTGTGTTTTATTGGGAAGGGAGGTACTTAGCCAGTTGGGTGTGTGTGTGTGTGTGTGTGTGTGTGTGTGTGTGTGTGTGTGTGTGTGTGTGTGTGTGTGTGTGTGTGCGCATGTGTGTGCACAGTGGAGCTGATGATTGGATAATTACATCAGGTAGGTGTGGTTAGGTTAAAGTAAAAGTAGGCTCAGTGGGGTTGGGTGGGAATATTGGGCAGGGTAGCGCAGCAGAGTGAGCCCAAGTGTAGTGGGTTGGACTTAGTCTGAACTTGTGTGAGACACTGAAGATAAACTATGAATAAGGTAGTGACTATTCTGGCTTATATGTCTGCTCACTAAATCAGAACAGAAAAAAGCAGTACTATGCAGGGGGGGGGGCTAATCCATACAACAGTGTGGCGAACAGAGCAGTCGGAGAGATCACTTAAACTTATGGGTGAAACTGCTGCCTTAACTAATGAATAATTTAAACTTATAGTTAAAGCTGTTGTTTTAATTAATGATAATTTAAAATTATGGTTAAAGCTCCTGCTGGGTGGAAGGGCTAAGAGTAAGTACAGGAGAAAAATCTAGGAAAACAAGTAAGCAGAGATCGGGGAGTGAAAGTACATACAATGTTATAGCAAACAGGGTGTATAGAAGTAGGGAAAAATGCCCAATAGGGAAATATGCCTATGGTATGGAATAGAATGACTATAAAGTTTTAGGGTCAGACAGAATGGCACAGACAGTTCACTAAGTGTGAAGAAGAAGGGGGCTTCACTGTGATGTGCTGTAGCTAAACGCTGTTTGGTACATCTAATAGTAAACAGTTCAAATGTTACAGATACATTAATGAACAGTTTAAAGAATGTAGTGGGAACCACATAGGTTCCATTTGAGAGAAATGTCTTTTCCATTTGAGGGAAATGTCTTTTCCAGTCAGGTGTGGACCAAGTAAAGCATATGGAGAGAATGGACATAGGACCTAGGGACGGGAGAAACAAAAGGAAGAATTGTTTACTCAGGAAGTGAGAATGAGTGTTAGCATACAGAGAGCATGTCTGTAAAAGTTAAGGTATGTGTTAGTGAGGAGAGAAAGGAGTAACTCAGTAGTCCACAAGAGTTTTAGATAGTCCACAGTGAAGTTTTCTGAAGGGTGAAAAAAGGAAAGAATAAAACTGGGAGAGAAGAGGTAGTGTAGGACCCCTTAGCCAGAATAGATGTAGTGAGAAGATGTCAAGGAGACAGATTACTTCCAGCTGAGAGTAGTGACAGACCAGAAAGAAGGACAGCACTAATACAGCAGGATACTGTTCAGTTCAAGACAATATTGCAAGGTTGCCCCAAAATACAGTTCGCTTCAACATGCAAAACAGTTCAAGTCAGCATATATTGCAAACGCTGTTGCATATAACTAGTATACAACGCTTGCTTGTCTTTTGTCAAATGCCATTTCATATAGCTAGTATACAAAGCATGCATGTCTATTATCACTCCGTAACAGTTATTGCATATTATTTACAATGTAGTGCCTCCTGCACAGCAAAGTTCAATAGCTGAATAGCAGTAACAGCAGTGAAAATAGCAAGAAAATAACTGTATTGTGCTACACGCAGAAAATAGGAGCAGCAGTCACTCATACTACATGCAGAGCACTGCAGGAAAATACTACGTTAATGTTTGCTGCAGACTAGCACCACTGAAAAAACTGTGCTAAAATGCTTGTCGTAATCGAATAGTTGAATGTTCCAACTGTTTGCAGATAAAGAAGCATATGCATGAGTACGGAAAGCACAGATTGACTCGGTCCTCAGTCAGATCACCTTATCAAGACACTTTAGCTAATTTTAATCTACTGTGACAAGCTATGTAGATTGAGATTTGATGAGTTTAAACAGTTACAATGAAATACAAGTACTCTACCTTAAGAAAATCCATTTCTGTTGTAGAACACAAGAAAAAAAAATAACAAAACCAGTAGTTAGAATTACCACATCACTGGACATGTCTAGGGGGAAAAAAGATGGCACAGAATGCCAAGGAAAGGATTTAAAACCCACAAAGCATCATGGGAGCACACCAGCACGAATAACCTTACTGGCTGTACAGCAGTACCTCTGCCAGCAGCATACGGCTGGACCTGCAAGAACGGCACAGATAGTTCACTAAGTGGGAAGGACAAGGGGCTTCACAGTAATGTGCTGTAGCTAAATGCTGGTTGGTATAGCTAATGGGAAACAGTTCAAATGTTACACATACATTAACTAACAGTTTGAAGAATCTAGTGGGAAATGTCTTTTCCAGTCAGGCATGGACCAAATAAATCATACAAAGAGAATGAACGTAGGACATTAACTAACAGTTTGAAGAACATGGTGGGAAACGCTTAGGTTCTGCTTGAGGGAAATGTCTTTGACTAAGTAAAGCATATGGAGATAATGGATGTAGGACATTAACTAAAGTTTGAAGAACGTAGTGGGAACCATGTAGGTGTCACTTGAGGGAAATGTCTTTTCCAGTCAGGCGTGGACCAAGTAAAGCGTATGGAGAGAACGTATGTAGGACATTAACTAACACATTGAAGAACACAGTGGGAAGCACGTAGGTGCCACTTGAGGGAGATGTCTTTTTCAGACAGGCATGAACCAAGTAAAGCATATTGAGAGGATCGATGTAGCACCTTAAGCAAATTCATTTTTGAATTAGCACATCAGCAGAGAAGTCTAGGGCAAGTCTGGCATCATATGCTATGCATGACATTCATTAAATACAGGCAAACTCATCATAACTTGTTGCTTACTGAACCAACTGATGTTGTCAATGACTCCTTTTCTTGAGGGCCTATCTAAATGTCAACAGATGATAGTGAATTCAGATTAAGCTATGTTCCGAGATAGTAAACCAGGAATGGCATTAAATGTATTAACAGTTTCATGCATTATATTTCTTCAGTTATACATTTCTGAATATCTGCTACGTAAGTTACAGTGGTTTTGCAGAATCTGTTGATAATGCTTTACTGCACCTAAAGTTCAAACTCTGATTTTCTTACAGTGGACTAAATGACCATACAAAATGCATACAAAAATGTGATTTCCTTTGGCAGTGTAATAGATAAAGCTGGGATCTTGGTAGCAAAAACTTAGCTACTACTTTAGTAGTTGTGGCTAGCATATATAATGGAGATAGTTCAGTAGGCACAAAAAGTATACAGTGGAGATAGTTCAGTATAAACAAAAGAAAGTATTTCAGCATATTCAATGCTTTGCTCTTCGGCACTATAAAAGCAGATGCAAGTTAAGTCAAAATCTAACAGTTTCAGGTTTATTTTTTTGTTTACCATCTTATAATCAGGCAAACTAGTCAGACTTGAAACATCTACTTTCAAAACCATCTCCTAAGAAAGCAATTCATAATGTGAAATGATGCAAGCAGAAATGCATGCAAGGTTGTGTAACAGTAGTCAACAATTCCAAACATAAACTCTCTAAAGAAACAGTAATATTTGTATATATGTAGAAAATGGTCTATAAACAGACTTTTGAGATATATGTTTTTTGAAGTTAAGAATGTTAAATTATTTTGCTAATAAAATGTACTTCTCCAATAAAGACAAATTGGAGGTAATCTATTCCAAAATCATGTTTAGTTGCCAATAACAGTCACCACTCAGTGCTAACAAGGGCCATGAGATAATCAGAAGCCAAACATTCCAGAATCTGACATTACAGGCCTAGAATTCAAGTGCCAAGTAGATGCGTACAGTAGCATGTGCTATGAGTGCATTATGAGTAACCTTTCCTTGCATGACAAGACAGTGCCTCTAATTAAACCATAGTGATATAGTGAGGTATTTAATAAATACACGTAAATGCATACTTACTCCTAAAATATTAATGGGTGAGGACAAATTAAATAAAATTTTCTCAGCCAACCAAAGTACAGATTAAAAGAGATTACACAATCAGAAATAGTTCTGGCACTAAAAGAGAAACGTGAAATACACTTCATGTCTTACATCAAGCCATCAGTTACTGCACTGTGGTCATTCTGTTTTATAGTCATGAAAGTAAACTGACTACTTGTAAAAATTATAAAAACATACTCAGACTAAATTTAAAAACTTCCCAGGTACAAAATATACAAACAGTGTAAATGTATCCACTACAAAATATTTTCAAAATGAAAAATATTCCAATCCTGCAGGTCATCTCAGCTGCAAGAGCAGCTGCTGAATTTTGCCAACCGGTCAGTACTATTAACAGTCAGTTTAAATCACAGAGCTATGCAGTTTTGGGCAGCTTTCTTTTTTAATATTTTGTTTTTTGTTTTTTATGTCCACTCACTGGGGGTATTCAAAAAAATTGTGCATTTCATTAGGTGAAATTATGCGATGAGTGGAAACATATGGGAGGAGGTAATTCAGACAAACATCACACAAAGTCGTGCTAAATGGAAAAATTGTGTAGTATGTATCAAATGTATATGACAGCACCATGACAGGCAAATGAATGTCAACATGCTAGACTTGAAAAGGTTTCTGTTAAGTGCCTCAGTGTAAGAAGGTCAATGTGTGTGGTAAGCAGTATGAGTGAAGGTGTATGTGTTTTTGGCAACCTTGTTTACAAGTGAGATTTTTGCCACCAAGGAAGTTATGTAAGTATGTACATCTCTTGTATAGTGTGCTAGTTTCTTTAAGGATTAAAAGTTTGTCTGAATATATGAGACAATTGTTATATTGTCTCAGGATGCCCATATTTAGCAAGCTGGCCACAGATATATAAGGAAACTGCAGAGCCATGTTTTCAGGATCTATATTAGAGTTGGACTATTGTGGTTTAGGGGCTTGGTTTTACAAGGGTCACCTGAGTAGTGTCTAGTGTAAAGGCTAGACATTAGTGCTATGATCTTCGTGCTGTTTGATGCTCTAGCTAGCTTCCCTAATCTTAGCTCCACACAAAGCCCTTCTGTGTTATGGGTTAAAGCCCAAAGTACTAGCTTTATAGGTTTGCTGCTATACAGGGTACTGCTAACTGCCACTGAGCAGTGAACAGCTCCGTGAAAACATGACTAATTTATAGCATACAGAAAAAAAGCTGAAAACTACCATGCCCTCTGGCCAATAAACAACCAAACTTTAAGCTCCCTGGCATGCTTCCCAACGCAGAGAGCCCGGGAAAACAGCTTCTACCACAGGTGGTTGGTCCTGGAATTTCTTAATGTAATAGCACAGCAAAAGCATTTCTCAAGTGCACACTGACACCCAACGAAGTAAAAAAAAAAGCCCTCTGACTAGTGAAACAATCTCACTTTATAGCCTCCCTGTGTCTTTCTCAACTCGGGATGACCAGGCTATTTTACTACTGCCTCTAGAACAGCAGTCCCAGTCTTCTTAATGTAAAAAAACATACTTTGTTTAGCCAAAAGTAAAAAGGTGCTAACTAGCAACAAGTAATTGTCAATTTAAGCCCCCTTGTGTGTTTCCCATCTTAGACAGACTAGGCTACTTTTCTACTCATACTAGACTTGCAGTTCCAGCCTTCTTAATGTAAAAACACACTTTAGATTAGCCAAAAGTGAAAATGTATTGGAAACAATTCCAATAACTAGCTACAGCAAGTAATTCTCACTTTAAGCCCCCCTGTGTGTTTTTTCAACCCAGACTGACCAGCATACTTTTATACTGACACTACAATAGGAATCCCAGTCTTAATGTAAAAACACGCTTTAGTTGGCCACAAGTAGAAGGGTACCAGAATCAAGTCTAGCAAGTAGATACAAATAATTGCAAGGCAATTCAAATGTCACCAATGAGGAAAATACACAGTACTCATTCACTCCAATTAGGAAAATACACAGTACTCATTCACTCCAATTAGGAAAATACACAGTACTCATTCACTCCAATTAGGAAAATCCACAGTACTCATTCACTCCAATTAGGAAAATACACAGTACTCATTCACTCCAATTAGGAAAATGCACAGTACTCATTCACTCCAATGAGGAAAATACACAGTACTCATTCACTCCAATGAGGAAAATACACAGTACTCATTCACTCCAATGAGGAAAATGCACAGTACTCATTCACTCCAATGAGGAAAATGCACAGTACTCATTCACTCCAATGAGGAAAATACACAGTACTCATTCACTCCAATTAGGAAAATACACAGTACTCATTCACTCCAATTAGGAAAATACACAGTACTCATTCACTCCAATGAGGAAAATACACAGTACTCATTCACTCCAATGAGGAAAATGCACAGTACTCATTCACTCCAATGAGGAAAATACACAGTACTCATTCACTCCAATTAGGAAAATACACAGTACTCATTCACTCCAATTAGGAAAATACACAGTACTCATTCACTCCAATTAGGAAAATACACAGTACTCATTCACTCCAATTAGGAAAATGCACAGTACTCATTCACTCCAATTAGGAAAATACACAGTACTCATTCACTCCAATGGAACTCAGGAAGTTTGCACTGTAACTTCCACTAGGCAGAGCCTAAGTCTTTTGACAGAATCAAATTATGTCCTCACATTTCAAACAAACGTTCATATCTTTGGAACCATATTGTTATGAAAGAAGTGCAAATGGTAAACTCTTCAGCACAAACTATTTTTATAGTGGTAGAATTCTTCAGGTTTTAGGTCGTAAACATAATTTTATAAGTCACAGCAAACACAGTAACAATTACATTTGTATTATTTTGTAATCAACTAACAATATCTCAGCAACCACTCAAGTTACACATATACTATCTGCAGTATTTTATTCATCTAGCTGAGAGCTTTCATATGAGGCTAAAGAGTTCTGTCTGTGTTACTTGGTTGTTGAGATATTTAGAAAAAATGTGAAAATTATATCTATATAAATAAATATCATAAAAACAACAGTTAATATCTATTTCCTGCATTAGACAGTGGTAAAATAATAATGCAGTTGAGTTTACCATTGTATAAGCTTTAAGAAGAAATATTTTAAAACTTTGTACATAGCATGGTTTTGGAATTATTGATGCAAATATGAACAAGCAATATTTGACACCTAGAGGCGTCAGTAGGAGTTAGCTGCACATGCACCTGGAGGCATCACTTGGATGTAATGAGTTAAGGCAATTTCAAAGTACACTAACAGTCTAAGGGGAGGGCCTTCTCAGTTTCTTTTGTCAGTAACCAGTAAGATGTCCAGAGGTGATAAAACTGGGTGGAGGTTCTAGGGCCAGGTATACAGTAGGGGCAGGCAGCTCAAAAGCCTCCAATTATACAAGTATAAAACCGCAACATTGCCTAAAATATTAGGGAAGGTGAAAGAGAACCAAATTCAGAAAAACACCTCAGTCCAGCACAGACATCAGAAAAAATGCAGACTATAAAATGCCTTAAATTAATAGCTTTAGCTTCAGTTAAAGATCAAAAAACCCACAAAACTGATAGTAAGACAAATGCAATTATAAATGTACTTTAAGTGTACTTCTCTGGATGGAAAATGTAGTTCAAATGCTTTGTTACCAGGCTTCCAACTTTTCCAGCAGTCTCAAGACTGAGACGGTAGACTACCTGTGTGATGTAAAATACCAGGGGTGGGGAGAGGGATGGGTTAATTACCATGGGCTCTACTTACAACTGGCTATAACAAATTCAGAAAAACACTTAGGCTAAGCACAGAAACCAGAAAACAATGTAGACTCTATAAATGCCTTCACTTAATAGCTTTAACTTCAGATAAAGTGCTTCTCTGGATGCAAAAATGTAGTCCAAATGCTTTGTTATCAAGCTTCTAACTTTCCAGCAGTCCCAATTACCACAGGCTCTCGTTACAACTAGCCACAACAAATTCAGAAAAGCATCTAGGCCCCTCACAGAAACCAGAAAATAACACTGACTATAGAAATGCCTTAAATAAATAGCTTTAGCTTCAGATAAAGATAAAAAAACACACAAAAATTATTTAAATGGTGAGATATGTGCAATTATAAATGTGGTTTAAGTGTACTTCTCTGTGGATGAAAAATGTAGTCCAAATACAGAATGACATTAATCTAGTTAGTGTTAAAATTGGATGAGATTTTTTTATCAAATTTCTAGCATAAGAAAACTATCTGAGTTGGTTTCCCAGCATTAGAAAACCATCTAAGAACATTATTTTCAGCTGTAGTGCTTTTTTCCTGAAATGACTAGAGCTATTTTATCTGCATACTGTTTTATAGACAGGTCTTACGCATTTCTGAATTAGTCCTTTATAAGGTTGAATAATAAGGGACTTAGTATAGTGGTTTGGGAACACCTTTATTTGTGAATGGAAAAAAAATAGCTCTTGTACCTACCTTAATGTAGTCTGTTAGGTAACTAGCAAACCATTTCAGTGTATCGGGATAAAAGCCTAAGGCACTTAATCTGTTTAATAACACTGAATAGCTTATGAGGTCATTTTGAAAGGTCAAGGAACAGACTAGCGACTACTTCTTCCATAGTTAGATTACCACACATACATTTATTTAGAGAAAGGAGTGAGGTATTAACAACCTGCCAAAATCAATGTTGGGAAGTATAGAGAAGGTTACATTGTTCAATATATGCAGAGAGCTGTAAATGGATTATTCATTATACATTTCCATAGTATATTTAGAATGGCTCCTGATTTTATTTATTTATTTTTATTTATTTTACATTTGTTGACCGGGAGAGTCCAACTGGATTACAAGTCCATTTTCAGTGGAAGCCCGGGGAGAAAAGCTCCAAGAGAACAATTTTTTACAAAACATAGTTTTAAGGACAGACTTTTGACATACAATTTCCATAGAAGAGACTTTGACATACATATTAACTAACAGATAGGATGCATTCATTCTCTACAATATAATATTACATTTTTGAAGATATTCCTAAGTTTAGGATTCCTGTGATAGATTTACTATCAGAGTAAAAGCAGAGAGACGTAGAATAAGGCTCCGAGAGAGCAGATGATGCTCGCTATAGTTGAGAAAGATAACAAATTGATTTACTATATGTCTTCGCCTGGCTTTAGTTGCTTATGGAAAGCATAACATTGCTGGGATAGTTTTCCCTAACCCCTGGAGAGATGGGATGAGCAGTAGATTAACAGTCCTCAGTGGGTACAGTACTATGATTGGTTGGCTTAGCAGAGTTACTTAAGTTAAGTGAAGTGTTCTAATGAGACATTAGCCAGGGGGGATACAGGAGCACAGTCGATTATTCAAAAAGTGAGTTTTAACAAGTTTCTTGAACTGTGATGGGGATTTGCTGTCAGTTATGTGGGCAGGAAGGGAGTTCCAGATTTTTGCTATAGAGTGGCTGTAGATGGACTTACTAGCTTCATTGCTATATTTGGTTACTTTGAGGAGGTTTTGTGTGCTAGACCTCAAGGGCCTGGCGGTTGTATAGGGTTGGAAAAGATTTTGTAGGGCTGGGGTGTTTTCAGAGTTATGTATTATTTTGTGGGCTAGTGACAGTTGAAGTAGTAGTGGTAGTTCTAGCCAATTGAGTTTTTTTAGGCATTCACAGTAATGTGTTCTGATGGGAGAGGTTGTAGCGAATTTGGCTATCTTATTATAACAACTATCAAGTTTGTTTAGGTCGGATTTGCGGAGATTTGTAAGCACGGGGGAGGCATAAAGTAGGGTGGATAGTAGGTGAGTCCTCACTATTGTAGTTTTGGAGTGATCAGTGAGGAGTTTTTTATTGTGATACAATACGACAAGTTTTTTATGTACTTTTTTATGGTTATAGAAATATGTAGGTCAAACCTAAGGTGATTATCTATTTCAACCCCTAAGAGTTTAGTATGACTTGTGGGGGTGGTTGTGGTCTTGTTAAAGGAGGAGATGAAGAAACAATGAGTGGGAGGTGTGGCTCTGTGGGAGCTAAAGAGTACTAGCTTTGTTTTACTTGAGTTCAGAATGAGCCTTTGGTTTGTAATCCATGTTTCTGCTAGGGAAAACCATTCTTGTATTAGGGAGTGAAGGATGTCAATTGATTTGGCTGCACATATTATGGTTTTATCATCTGCATATTGCACTATTGAGAATTTAGGAATACTGTTTGGGAGCTGATTCGTGAAGTTGTATAAAGAAGTGGCCCCAGGATGGAGCCTTAGGGTACTCCTAGGGAGACTGGTAGGGAGGGAGAGAGTTAGTTTTGCCACATAAGAGCTTGTTTCCTTCCCTCTAGGTAGTTTTTGAACTAGGAGATGGCAGGGGTGGTAAGGTTTAGAGTTGCTAGTGAAAGAAGGAGTTTATTGTGGTTAACCATATCGAAGGCTTTGGACAAGTCAAGGAAGGTGGCAGATACAAGGAGTCCATTGTTTCTGTGAGTATTGACAATGCTGGTGAATTCTGTTAGTGCGGTGGTGGTGCTATGGAAGTGTCTAAAGCCATGTTGTTGTGTTGCTATTAGATTACTTTCTAGGAGATATTTCATTATTTGCTTGTGTAATACCCTCTCTAAAATTTTAAATAAAGGGGTAGTATGGTTATAGGGCGATAGTTATTGAGTTCCAGGGAGGTTCCCCCTTTATGTAGACGGATGATATGTGATATTTTCCATTGCTTGAGTACTATACACTCAGAGATGGATCTGTTAATTAGGATGGAGACATGATATGATATGGCTTCTGCAACCAAGTGGAGGTATTCAGCGGGTAATTTATCTGCGGCTAGAGATGTTGGTTTGAGCTTGTGGAGTAGTTTTTCAATGGATTTGGTTGGTTCTGGGTGGAAGCTGAACTTGGGGCAATTGTTAGTTGGGGGTGGGGGGTGGATTTGCAGGGGTTTGATTTTGTTTAGTTCTGTTGAAGTACCTCCATTATGGAGTGACTTCATGTGTACACATTACATATAGTTGTCTCTGTTCTTTTTCTTTTAGTGCAGAAAATAAGATTTGTAAGTGGAACTGCTAAGGGCTGAAATACCTTTTTTTTTTAACACATTTTGGTGATGTGGCATGTTGTCTGAACCAGACGATCCACAGTTTTGTTTTTTTTCAGGAACTTTTCTTAGAGTCTAAATGCATATCTATATAAGTCAGTAGAGATAAGAGTAACATATATTTTAGAAGACATGGAGGTCGGGAAATGGCAATACCAAATTTTGGGAGTTTATTGAGTTTCTGCCAGAAAGCTTTTGGACTTATTTTTAAGAGACTGCCACATTTACAGTAGTCTTACTTTTGCTTTATTATGGTTTCCTTGCATTTGTTTTTTAGTAATATGCATAGTTTCAAACTTGGTTGAGATGTGTTTTTATTATATGTGGCCCATACTTTGTCTCTTTCGATCGTTAGTGTTTTTAGCTCTTTGGTCACCCATGACAGAGAGAAGCTTTTTGACCCTAAATATTCCAGTGGGTAACTTACACAGCCTAATGTGATGTGCATCTGATTAGGCAGTTGATTGTATTGTCTTTCTCCCTTGACTCATACGTTCTTTCTTCTTCATCAAAACCACCTGCTTCATTCTCACACAAATCAATTTTTCTTACACGGAATATGTAATTTAGATACCCTTACATGAATAGCTGAAAAAAGCAAACATATTTATATCTTAAGTATCACATGGTAAGATCAAGCAGGACCTTTGGGTCTTTGGAAACGATCAGGTCTCATCTTTCTCTGCCTACTGTAGCACATCAGAAATACTTACATAACTTTACTATCCAATGTTAAAACCAAAGTCATGAGTATACTGAACAAGATATCATTACAGTTCATCATTGGACATACAATACAGTTGTCCAATAATTCAAAGTCTTTCTCCTTTCAGTCTACTAAAGCTTTCAGCTAACCATACAGTAATAGACACATGCATATGTGGAAATCTGTATGATGTTTATATCTGATCTCTATACTTTTGTTTCTACTTTAACTCCTTTTACTCAACCAGGAATGACCATACGAAGTCATTACACTGGCTGCAGAATCTAAAAACAAATGTTTACTGCTTTCCTGTGTGCTGTTGTATCTGTATTCTGTAGTGGGCATGGCATAAAAAGGGAAACATTCCAAGCCAGTTCATCTCACCAAAAACATCTTCTATAATCAAAGCTATGGAACACATCTAACAACAGCAAGGCCCAGAAAACATATTTAATGACGGAGAGCATAGTAACTCATAGAGACTATAATGATCCCAAAAACGTGGGGAATATCATCTCCAGAACCAGTCACACAATATACCATTTGTCAGGTGATAAAAGCAAATGGAGTACCTGCACTTTTCTCAGATAAGCCTATGTATCAATTTTATTCAGATCATTAAAGTGTCTAACAAATACCTAAAAACAGTATTACTTTGTTATAATATTCATTAAAGTACAGTTTTGTACCTACCATAAATGTAGATGTTCGAGTGTTCACCCTGCTGCAGTAATTACACTTGGGTTATCCTGCCGTCAGGCGGTCCCGCAGTCGGCCCGAATTCCAAAGTCTTGGTCCGGCGTTGGCTGCTGTCACTTCTTCCCTGACGTCAGTGCGCCAGGGGTATATAAGAGGAATCCAACGCCATTTTCTTCAGTTTTTCTTGCCCCAGATGTCAGATGCCCCCAAAAGGTAGGCAATATATATATATATATATATATATATATATATATACATATGGCTATATAAAAATAAAACAAAACCCTTAGGTACAAGCAAATACACCACAGAGGTAGTATAGGATAAAGTGGTACAGATAAGTTCAGCTAGTTCAGAGGGGATGGAGGGAGGGTAACCTGGACTGCAGCAGGGTGAACACTTGAACATCTACATTTATGGTAGGTACAAAACTGTACTATGTTCATCGTGTTACCCTGCTGCAGTCATCACACTTGGGTTGAATCCCAAAGCTAAGGAGGGGAGGTGGAGTCAAACAGGGTTAGAAGAAGCTAGTAGGCCCTGCAAAACTGCAGTGGCAAAACCAGCTCTAGTCTTAGAGTAAAGAGGCAAGTGATAGTGTTTGGTGAAGGTGTGCACTGAACTCCAAGTAGCAGCTTCCAGAATATCCTTGGTTGGCACTCCCCTGAGAAAGGCTGCTGATGTAGCTGTAGCCCTGGTGGAGTGGGACCTAATGTTAGCAGGTACTGGTTTCCCATGATGTGTGTAGCAGAAATGTATGCAAAGTCCTATCCATTTAGAAATTATCTGTTTTGAGATAGCTTTTCCTTGTGATCCTGTAGCATAGGCCACAAAGAGCTGGTCGTTTTTTCTGAAAGCCTTAGTTTTATCCAAGTAGTAACGTAATTGCCTGTGAATGTCCAAAGCATGCAGGAGTCTTTCTCCTTTATTCTGGGGATTTGGGAAGAAGGTGGGCAAGTGAATGGTTTGGTTTAGGGCCACACTGGATACCACCTTTGGCATAAAGGAAGGATTAGTTCGCAGAGAAACTCTGTCTTGATGAAAAATGAGGAAAGGTTCCACAGCCATTAGTGCCTGTAGCTCTGAGACTCTTCTAGCTGAGGTTATTGCTAGTAGTAGGGCAGTTTTCCATGAAAGAAATTTTAAATCAGCTGAAAAAGCTGGTTCAAAGGGTGGCAGTGTAAGCTTTTCCAGGACAAAGTTGAGATCCCAAGTAGGTGTTGGAGCTCTCCTTGGCGGTCTTAAGTTCTTAGCCCCTCTGAGGTACTGTCTTAGAAGTGGATGTGAAAATAAAGGAGGATCCGTGCTGTAATGAGCTGAAATTGCTGTGGCGTGGATCTTAATAGATGAAAAGGAAAATCCTTTGTGTAACATCTCAGTTAAACATTGTAGAATCTGAGGAATGTTCGGCTCCAGTGGATTTAGGCCTTTAGCCTAGTTCCAGGCGCAAAATCTTTTCCATTTGTCTGAATAGGTTTTCCTGGTGCTGGGCCTCCGGGCCTCCTGGCCTCCAGAATGACATCCATAACAGCTTTGGATAAAGGTGTTGGCTGGTTGTTTAGGTAATTTGCCATGCAGCCAGGTTTAAAGTCTTGAGCTGGCTGTGTAGAATCAGATTGTCTCGCTGGGTGAGCAGGTGAGGAATTTGTGGCAAAATCCATGGTGGGCCCTGGGCCATGTTCCTTAAAATTGGATACCAATGTTGGCGTGGCCAGTCTGGTGCAACGAGAATCATTTGTGGCCTCTCTAATCTGACTTTCAGCAGTACCTTTGCTAGAAGAGGCAGTGGAGGAAGGCATACACTGTTAATGTTTTCCAACTGAATGAGAGGGCGTCCACTTTCCAAGCTAGTGGATGGAAGGTCCTTGTGCAAAATTTTTGAAGTTGGTGGTTGTGGGGGCTTGCAAACAGATCTATGTCTGGGCGTCCCCATTTTTGAGCTATCATTGCAAATACTTGTGGATCTAGTTTCCATTCGTGTGGATCCATGATGTTTTTGCTTAGGTCGTCTGCCAATGTGTTTGTCTTTCCTGGCAGGAATTGTGCTTGTAATTGAACCTGGTAAGACAGTGCAGTGTTCCACAAGGTCATTGCTTGCCTGCATAGAGGGTAGGAATGTGTGCCCCCTTACTTGTTTATGTACCACATAATTGTGGTGTTGTCTGTCCTTATTAGTAGTTGTCCTGAAAGCTGTTAGGGCATTCTGCACTGCTAGCATTTCTTTTTGATTGATATGCAGGTGTCTCTGATCTGCAGTCCATTTGCCCTGAATGCACTGTTCTGCCATGTGTGCTCCCCAGGCATAGTCCGATGCATCTGTTGTCATAGTTTGCCTGGCTGTGAGTAAGGTGAGAGGCTGACCCTTGTTGAGGTTACCTGCCTGTCCCCACCATAGAAACTCCTGTTGAAGGCAGGGAATGAGTGGAATCATTGTTTCCAAGCTGTGGCTGTGCTGAGTCCATACACTTTTCAGGTACCATTATAATTTCCTCATATGCAGTTTTGCAAATGGTATTAGTAGTATGCAAGATGCCATGAATCCCAAGGCCTGCAGAATTTTTCTTGCAGGGAGTTGGGTCTTTGTTGCCATTATTTTGAAATATTGAAACAGCTGTCGTTGTTTGTCTGGCGTGAGATAAGCCATCTGGGCCGTTGTATTCAAGCTGGCACCCAGGAATATTATGTTTTGTGAGGGCACTAGTTTTGATTTCTTTTCATTTACTGTGCACCCTAGGCAAGTTAGAAGGTGTTTGACAAATGCCAGATGCTGTAAAAGAATGTCCTTCCTTTCTGCTTGAATAAGACAGTCATCCAGGTATGGGTATATTTGAATTCCTCTTTGTCTGCAGTATGCAATTACTGGTGCCAGGCATTTTGTGAAGACCCTGGGTGCAGTAGATAAGCCAAAGGGCAGTGCAGAGAATTGATAATGCGTTGAACCTGCAATCAAGCGGAGGTATCTTCTGCAATTTTGTCTGATAGGGACATGCAGGTATGCCTCCTTGAGGTCCAAAGTGACTAGCCAAGCATTCTTGCCCAGCATGGGAAGAAGCTGCTGTAGTGTTAGCATCTTGAATTTTGGCACTTGCAGATAGGTGTTCAGAATTGAAAGATCCAGAATGGGTCTTCATACTTTGTCCTTTCTTGGAACTAGGAAGAGTCTTGAGTAAAATCCTTGTCCTTGCTCCTGTGTGGGTACCTGTTGAATGGCTCTCATGTTCATGAGAGCTGTAATTTGTTTTTGTGCCTCTGCCCATTGATTTGGTGGCAGGTTTGGCATTCATTTGATCCTTGGCAAGGTATGAAAGTGGAATCTGTATCCTTGAGAGACAATGTTTAGAACCCATTTGTCTTTTGTGATGATGTGCCAGCTGTCTGCAAAAAATGCTAGTTTTCCTCCCAAGGGTGTTGCCAGGAGAGATTTGCTTGGTAGTTTGAGGATAGTCATTGTGTCTGCCTTCTGCTATCTTGGGGCCTCTCTTCTCCTCCTTTCTGGGTAGCAGAACCCCATTTGCGAGGTTTGTAAGGGCCCTGTGACTGACCTCTGCCCCTTGGGCGTCTGTATTTGCCCCTCTGTGATCTGTCTGAAGCTGGAAAGGACCAATTTTTTTGTTTGCCAATTTCTGCTGAAGCGAGGGGGTTGTACCTGCAAGAAATCCTTGACCGTTTGCATAGATTTAGCCTTATCCTCCATTTTCTTTAAAACCTGTTCTGCTTTGACACCAAATAATACATCCTGTTGTAAAGGTGCATCTAATAATTTTGCTTTAACATGGTCAGGGAGGGGTTGCTCTTTTAACCAAGCATGTCTACGAATGACAGAGCCAGTAACAGCTGCTCTACAGGAAGCTTCCAAATAATCAAATCCGCATTGTAAAGTATGCTTGCCCACCTGTTCAGCTGCATGCAACAGATCCTGCATTTCCTTGAATTCAGGCTGTTCTGAATGTGTGCTCATTTTTTGTTTTAACTGAGACATCAGGAATTGTTGACATTTCAACATGTGAAACTGGCAATTTAATGCTCTCATAGCCAGAGGTGTATATTTTCTTTCCCCATCTATCTAGGGCTCTGGAATCTCTTTCAGAGGGCACAGGATTTTTAGCCATAGAAGCTTTTGCTTCCTTAGGACCCTGGGATATGGTTTCTGGGTCAGCTACAGGGCTTTTACAAAGGAATTTGTGTGAGTCAGGTACTCTGTAGTATCTGTCTGGTTTGGCTGGAGCAGGAGGTAGAGAGTCTGGATTTAAACTAGACTCCAAGCAGACATCATCCACAATATCTAAAACAGGAAGGATAGCCAGAGGTCTGTGCTGGGGTAATAAAAGGAACTCTCGGAGCCTTTTCTTAGAATCTGAATAATCCTGGCCTTCCCAGTGGAAATGTTCCCTCATGGTATGTAATGTTTCCCCAAAGGAGTAGTCTTCAGGTGGAGATGCTGAGGGAATAGAGTCTTCAGCATCAGAATCCTCATAAAGTGGAAAAGTGTAATCCTGTTCCTCAGAAGAATCTGAGGAGAGACAAACCTGGTCAGAGGATGCATAATCCTCCTCTTGTCTTGGTCTTTTATCAGGAGGGGGATGGGAACCCCTGATAAGGGTAATTAAATCTTCAGCCATCTTAAGCATCTGTTTCTTAGGCATGGGGCCTTGACTTGTAGACTGATGGACAGTTTTCTTAGGTTTTAAAGGAGTTTTAAGCTTAGCATAAGATTTAATGGTGAGTGTAGTCAGTCTGAAGACACCTTCTGCAACCGAAGGTGTTTCCTCTGCACCGGTGTCTAATTCTGCTCCGGTGTCGGTAGATGGCTGCGTCGGCCTAGTAGACTCCGTTTGGGAGTCGGCAGCTGTCTGGGGTTCCAGCTCCGCGGTTGTCAGGGGCTGCGTAGGTGCCTCACTGAAAACCGGAGAACTGGCAACAGGCCCAGCTGAGGCCTTGGGGTCTGGCTTATTCCTAGGCTGCCTGTCCTTATCCTTGCATTTTTTATGAATTGCGGTTGTCGGCTGCTCCGACGGCATGATATAATTAAATTTCCTACCAAAGTAATGCCGTGCAAAATCAAAACGGCGTTTGATAGTGCGCTTATTAAACCTAGCGCAAAACCGACAACCTATGACGTCGTGGTCTGGGCCTAGGCAAGGAATACAATAGGAATGGAAGTCCTTATGAGGTATTTGCTTCCCACAAGAAATACAATTGTTAACTTTTTCTGACATCGGACTGAGGCAAGAAAATGTTCCCCAACGGGGTACTTAGCTTTATTGAAGACTTCGGACTGAAATTCAAATCGAAAATCTCAGGTGTCGGCCGACCGGCACTTGTGAAATGCTTCTGCTTCGGGCACTGCGCGGCAAGAAAGACTGAAGAAAATGGCGTAGGATGCCTCTTATATACCCCTGGCGCACTGACATCAGGGAAGAAGCGATAGCAACCGACACCGGACCAAGACTTTGGAATTCGGGCCGACTGCGGGACCGCCTGAAGGCAGGATAACCCAAGTGTGATGACTGCAGCAGGGTAACACGATGAACATCAAATAGTTACAATCACCAAAGTCTTCTCAATCCAACAAAATTAGTTATTTCAGATAACTAATTCCTCCTCTTCGTTCATGGTAGTTTACAGATCTTGCTAGTATGGTACACTTAAAAATGTAATCAAGCTCCAGCTGATGTCCTTCATGGATGCATCTGCAGTCATTACAGCTGGGTTGTCCTGTCGTCAGGCAGCCCTTCAGTCGGCCGGATTCCAAAGTCCGGGTCCGGCTTCGGCTGATGTCGCCTTCACCCGACGTCATCTCTGTTGGTCTTCGGGTATAAAAGCATCAGCCGACGCCATTTTCCTCCGTCTTTCTTGCCGCGTGGCGCCCGAAGCAGAAGCTGTTCGCAAGTGCCGGTCGGTCGGATCCAGAGATTATTTCTACCGAATACTACTTTGAAGACTTCTAAAGCTAAGTACCCCGTTGGGGACTCTTTCTTGCCTCAGCCGATGTCAGAAAAAGTTAATAATTGTTTAACCTGTGGGAAACAAATACCTCATAAAGATTTCCACTCTTACTGTCTGCCTTGTTTAGGCCCAGCCCACGACGTAGCAGCCTGTTCAGCCTGTGCTTCCTTCAACCGACGAACGCTTAGGCGTCGGTCGGAGTTTGCAGAACAGTTTTTCGCACCGATTTTGCGTACATTATGTCGCCGGATCCTCCGACTACACTTTCTGCCAAGAAACGCAGAGATAAAGAACGACGCACGCGGACCGCGGTTTCGGCCGAAACCATGCTTAAACAAACCGCGAGTGTCTCGGTTTCGGCTGAAACCGAGAAAACTGATCAAAGTACAGCTGAATCTATCTCTACAGCTGAGGCCCCTGCTATTGAACCAACCTCAGAAGTTTTATCAACTGCCAATGACTTATCAGACACCATTCCCTTGGATGTCTCTACCCCAGCACGTGGTGCTGCTAGGCCTCCAGCAGCCATGTCCATTAAGGCCTTCGCCAGGGCTAAAGCAGCCAAGACTTCTAAAAAAGTGCCTGTTAAACCCCCCTCTACCAGGCCCTCTTCTAGTAATCAAATGCTTACTTTGGCAGAAGATTTAATTACATTAATTAGAGGATCTCAATCTCACCCAGACAGGGCCTCTCAGCCCCCAGAGAAGAGACCTAGGGCAGAGCCCCCTGAGCCAGTGTCCTCTGATGATTCGGCTGATGAATCAGACATAACTGACCAGCCAGAGGCCCCTTTCTCCAATTTTGAAGATTCTGATGCTGAGGAATCTATTCCAGCTGCTTCTCCTCCAGAAGAATTCTCCTTTGGGGAAACCTTACATGCCATGCGAGAGCATTTCCAATGGCAGCAACAAGATTTTTCAGATTCCAGAAAAAGACTTAGAACCTTTCTACGCCTTCCACAGCACAGGCCCTTAGCCATACCTCCTGTTCTCTCTGTGGTAGATGATGCTTTCAATGATGTCTGCTCTGCTCCAGATTCACTGCCCCCGGCCCCTGCCAAACCAGACAGATTTTACAGGGTGCCAGACACTCATCACCACCTTTACAAGGCCCCTCTTGCAGACCCCGAATCTATTTCCCAGGGTCCCAAGGCAGTAGCCGCGACCATAGCTAAAACCCTATTCCTTCTGAAAGGGAAGCAAGGTCACTAGACAGATGGGGTAAAAAGGTTTACACTTCAGCTACTCTCTCAGCTAGAGCTTTAAACTGTCAATTTCACATGATACAATACCAAGAGTTTATGCTTGATCAGTTAACTAAAAAACTAACCACTGATGAATCTCTTGACAAGAAATATGTATTAGAGATGGTAAATAACATACAACAGGTTAGTAACCATTCCTTAAAATGTGGCTATGATGCACTGGAGGCTTCATTTAGATCAGCCATGACTGGCACAGTGATAAGAAGACATGCATGGCTAAAGGAGCAACCTCTACCGGATCATGTTAAAGCTAAGTTGCTAGATGCTCCTATGGATAAGACAAGTTTGTTTGGTACACCTGCACAGCAGGTTATAAAGAAAATGGAAGAAAAAGCAAAATTAGTTCAAACGGTTAAAGATTTCCTGCAGGTTCAACCCCCAAGGTTTAGCAGGAACTGGCCTGCCAAAAATTGGTCCTTTCCAGACTCCACAAGATTTCAAAGGGGCAGGAATAGACGTCCCAGAGGCAGAAACCAATCTAGAGGTGGTGCCTACAGAGGACGACAGTGGCAAGGTAACAACAGAGGCTCAGACACAACCACTGCCACTACAACAGCACAGCCACAGTGACTTAATCCTAAATCCGCCTACCAGGGAACAAATAGCAGCTCCTCTAGGCGGAAAGTTAACTTTATTTTCAAAGAACTGGCACCACATAACAAAAGACAAGTGGATTTTACAGACCATAGATCAAGGTTACCGATTCCACTTCCACACTTTACCAGTCAAAAGAGGAATGCCAAATCTACCTCCAAATCAAAAAGCAGAAGCTCTACAACAGATAATGGAGTTAACAAACATGAGAGCTGTGGAAAAGTACCAACAGCAGAGCAAGGAAAGGGGTTCTACTCCAGACTATTCCTAGTTCCAAGAAAGGAAAAAAGTTGGAGACCAATTCTCGACCTGTCCACCTTAAATACATACATCATAGTACCAAAATTCAAAATGCTGACCCTACAGCAACTTCTTCCCATGCTGGGCAAGGAGTGTTGGCTGGTAACTCTAGATCTCAAGGAGGCATACCTGCACGTCCCTATTCGACCAATCTGCAGAAGATACCTCAGATTTCTTGCAGGATCAGAGCACTATCAATTCTCAGCATTGCCTTTTGGCTTATCTACTGCGCCCAGAGTATTCACAAAATGCCTGGCATCAGTAATCGCCCATTGCAGACTACAGGGAATTCAAATTTACCCATACCTGGACGACTGCCTACTACAAGGGGACAACAAAAGCAAGTTGACAACAGACTTACAAAGGGTCATTTACTTGCTACAAGCGCTGGGATACACAGTCAATTTACAAAAGTCAAGGCTGATACCATCCCAGACAAGGACTTTCTTGGGAGCGGAATTGGACACAGTAAGACAAATGGCATTCCTAACTACAGAAAAACAAAAAGAGCTCCCTCTTTACATCTTGGCACTAACAAAACTGAACAAGTTAACAGCAAGAAAGGTTCTGCAGGCCTTAGGCTTCATGGCATCATGCATAATTTTGGTCCCATTTGCCAGACTTCATATGAGAAAACTACAGTGGTACCTAAGGAATTTATGGTCCCAGCACAGGCACAGCCTAGAAACAGAAATCCCACTAATTCCATGCATAAAACAGGAGTTCCTATGGTGGGCTCAGGCATGCCAGTCAAATCCAGGCCTTCCCTTTCGCAGAGGTCAAGCAAGCCAGAACATCACAACAGACGCTTCAGACCTAGGATGGGGGGCCCACATGATGGACAAACGCGTGCAAGGATTGTGGACTCAGGATCAACTTCACCTGCACATCAACCTAAAAGAAATGCTAGCAGTAAAACTGGCAATACAAAGGTTCAGACCATTCCTCAAAGAGGGTCAGTTGATGATAAGGACAGACAACACCACAGTCATGTGGTACATCAACAAACAGGGAGGCACTCATTCGTACCCCCTATGCAGACTGACTTTGGAACTGTGGACCCTGGCACTCAGCTACAACCTCCAGCTACAGGCAATATTTGTACCAGGAAAAGAAAATACTCTAGCAGACATATTAAGCAGAACCACATCCGATGCCCACGAATGGCACCTGCACCCGGACATCTTCAAGACCATCACAAAGAAATGGGGAATGACTCAGATAGATCTATTCGCATCACCCCACAATCACCAGCTCCAAAAATTTTGCACAAGGACATTCCACCCATTAGCATGGAAAGTGGACTCTCTCTCCTTCAGCTGGAAAGGCCTAACAGCATATGCATTCCCACCTTTTCCCTTGATACACAAAGTATTATTAAAAATCAAGGAGGAACAGCCAAGGATAATCCTGATAGCTCCAAACTGGCCAAGACAGCACTGGTACCCTCTGCTGAGGAGCATGTCTCGGAACAATATGTGGCCAATACCACTGATGCCCTTGATGCTAACTCAGAACAACTACAGCACCATACATCCAAACCTGAAAACGTTGCAACTGACTGCATGGAACATCACATAGCAGCAGCTAATCAAGAACTTTCCCAAAGAGTTAAAGACATTATTCTTGAAGCACGCAGACCTTCAACAAGAAGGAACTACGCTGGGAAATGGAAAAGGTTTGTCACTTGGAGTTCTGAAAGAGGAAAAGATGTTTCAAACATAGATATGCCTAATATTCTGGAGTACCTGGCCGAACTTCTCTATTCAGGCCTGTCCTACTCCTCCATCAAAATACATGCATCAGCTATTTCAGCAGAATACAGCTTTGATCCACCTGTCTTTTCACACCCTTTACTCAGACAGTTTCTCAGAGGAATCAAGAATGTAAAACCTCCAAGGAAACCACCATTGCCAACTTGGGACTTAAACTTCGTACTAGAAAAGTTGACACTTTCACCCTTTGAACCAGCAGCAACAGCAGACTTAAAATACCTGTCTTGGAAAACTGCTTTCCTACTGGCAATTACTTCAGCAAGGAGGGTTTCAGAACTACAGGCCTTAATGGCAGTGCAACCCTTCCTAATCTTCCACCAAGATAGAGTGTCCATGAGGACTAATCCAACTTTTATGCCTAAAGTGGTATCTAGGGTGTCCTTAAACCAGGCAATCCACCTCCCTACCTTCTTTCCCAACCCACAAAACAGAGGGGAAAGAATATTGCATACCTTGGATGTACATAGACAGCTACGCTACTACTTGGACAGAACCAAAAGCAACAGAAAGACTGACCAACTTTTTGTAGCCTATGCAACAGGAAGGGAAGGAAGAGCTATTTCCAAACAGACAATCTCCAAATGGATAGGAAATTGCATTCGATTCTGTTACTCCTTCCATGGAAAACCAATTCCACAGAACATAAGACCTCATTCTACAAGGGCAACAGCCACTACCACAGCCTTCTTACGAGGAGTGGCAACCAAAGACATTATTGAGGCGACTACTTGGACCTCCGTGCATACATTTGCCAAGCATTATAATTTGCCTCTATATTCCAGATCCCGAGCAGGGTTTGCCACTGCTGTACTGCAAGGGATCCTAAACACACCATAATCTTTCTTTATCCTCCTCCCCTAGTTGGCTATGGTATTCTACCCAGCTGTAATGACTGCAGATGCATCCATGAAGGACATAGTACAGTTTTGTACCTACCATAAATGTAGATGTCCGAACTGGATAGCATCTGCAGTCAGGATTACCCTCCCTCCTTCCCCTCTGTGGTACTCCTAGGGTGTTTACCCCCCCCCTAATAGCTAACTGGTGGGGGAGTCTTTATGGTGTATTTGTTTGTATATATGTACATACATGCTTATTTTTGTGTTTACCTATACCTTTTTTGGAAACATTGGCATTCTCTCCAAAAATTTTAGCCTTCCTAGAGGGCTTCTGGCATCTGGGGCAAGAAACACTGAGGAAAATGGCGTCGGCTGATGCTTTTATACCCGAAGACCAACAGAGATGACGTCGGGTGAAGGCGACATCAGCCGAAGCCGGACCCGGACTTTGGAATCCGGCCGACTGAAGGGCTGCCTGACGACAGGACAACCCAGCTGTAATGACTGCAGATGCTATCCAGTTCGGACATCTACATTTATGGTAGGTACAAAACTGTACTTTTTACATACACTCAACAAGTTTCCACTAACCTAACTATAACATTGGGAGGAAAAAAAAGCTTTGATTTCCTGACATTGTCATTACAGGTTAATTACTTTAGCCCCGTACATGTCTTGTGTCTATTCTCTGTAGTTTGCTGTTTTAAAGTGATGATTCATTTTATGGTGATTCAACTTGCTGACTCTGACATATGATCAGTTCAGTGAGTTACACAGAATAAGAGTAACTTCTGAAAGCAACAAATAGTAACATGTTTCTATCTAGTATATTAAACTTCATACACAACATTTCTTTGAGTAGCTAGAGTATGGTAGTGCCACCCCATGTCTTCACGCACTGCATTAGCCCTCAGTCTTTGCCCATTTAACCCATGCTGGATGAAACCTACATTACCCAGGTACATAGCATTGCATCTTTTTACATTCAATATGCCAAACCAAGCTGGAGATTGTGTGTAGATGAGGTCAGTGGTAAAACAACAAAATGAAACAGCAAAAACCAGACCTCAGCTCCAGAAAATGTTTTTAATATAATCACAGAAAAAGTCATATACATGCAAAGCTTTAGGGACAATTCCCTTTCTCAATACTAACAACACATAAATCTATTCATCAGCTTTATATTAACTGTGTGACAACAAAGAAACAATCAATTTCATTAATTTACAAACATTATGAGTAATTCATCATTTAAAACATTTAAAGTATTTAAAGACATAGCATTTTATAACAAAAATATCAAATAAAACATTAAAATATATATATATATATATATATATATATATATATATATATATATATATACATATACATATATAAATGTGTGTGTGTGTGTGTGTGTGAGAGAGACGCCAGTGCACTGGCCCAGTAATCAAGGAACTTCAATCCTCACCACAAGCACCAGGGAGAGGCGTGCACATTGGGAGGGATAACAGGTACACACACAGTAAAGTACAATTTCCCCTAACAGCACACAGAGATCACACTCAGTCTGGGGCTGGTTTCTCCCTTTCTATCCAGATCCCCAGTAAGACTTCCCACTGGCACAGCTATAGGGATCAGATCTCAGCTGAGTAGTCAAGCCAAAACCTCCAGTGCCCTCTCGGTCCAACCAGTGCTTCATGTCCATGCCCAAGTAGCTGACACACACACACACACACACACACACACACACACACACTATTAGATCTGGTTTATATACAAACACACAAGACACTCCTGGGGAAGGTTGAAACAGGTTCTCCAGATATGCCCCCTCCTGCCAGGCTATAAATTAGTAATCACTGCCACCAACTACTCTTATCAGCTACTAATAAGGCCCTTCCCAAAGGGTGACCAATTTCACTGTGTAATATTACTGTTATCCAAATAGTAAGTGTGACCAAGGGCTAAAGCTATTGGAGTGGATTGGACAGTATCACCAGATATATACAATGTACTCTAAGAGCTTAAATTACCTTTAAACAAAACAGCCACAGTTGAAAGGTTTAAAAATATTTAATAATAAATAATAAAAACACAAGACAAATCTTATTACTTCAACACAATGACATTATAGGTTCATAGGTTCATACTAGGCTATCTGCCCTAGGGCATTTATAAGCCTAGCCAGAGTGTGTTTGGCTTTCCCCACCCATTTTAAATTAATTTTGCTTTGCCCTTTTTCGAGGTTAGTATACAGTGCCTCTGTCTAACAGTGACACAGAAGTAATACCCGGGGTAAATCTACGATCCCCCATCCACTCATCAAGATTCCTCTTGAAGAGAGTCAATGAGGGACTCTGCCTAACCTGGACTGGGATTTTATTCCAGAGTGAAGGGAGCCTCTGGGTTATGAATCTTTCCCTCCAGCATGTCCTATTTATTTCAGTGCTGAAGTTCAAGTCTCTCGAGCGTGTAGCTCGATGGGATTTGGATTGTCTGAGGTGCAGCATGTCCATTAATTCCGGGTTGGACATGGCTTATACATCAGGCACAGATCGCCTCTGAGCAGGCGGTATGCCACTGAGTAGAGCTGGAATTTCTTTAACCGGGCAGCATATGGCATCTGTTTGAGCCCTTTGATCCTCTTGGTGAGGTACTTTTGGGGTCTTTCCAGTTGCTGCAGGTGTCTGGTAAGGTACATCCCAAAAGGGGCATTGTACTCAATTATGGGCCTGATGAGGGATGAGTAAAGAGGCACGATGACCTCCCCTGATCTAGAAGTGAATCCCTTCATGATTAGGTGGGCTATATAAAATGTTTTTCTAACCACTTTGGCCACGTGGTTGTCAAATGAGAGATTGCTATCAACTTGGGTCCCCAGGTCCCTAATTACTTCTTCCAGATTAATGGATTACCACTTATGTGGTAATTTGTGGGCACTTTGTTTTTGCCAAAGGGATGACTATACACTTTTGGCATTTAGCTTGAGGCCATGGCTCTGGCACCAGTTGTCTGTTTCTATGAGGCCCTTTTGGAGGATGCTTGTGTCGGCTGGAGAGTTGATTATGGCGCCCAGTTTGCAGTCATCTGCGAACTTGGTCAGCCACAGTCCTTCCATATTGGCCTGTACCTCTGAGAAATATATACTGAACAAGAGAGGTCCCAGGACTGAGCCTTGTGGGACGCCACTTGTAACTGGTTTGGAGTCTGACATGGCTCCAGCAATTCTAACCATGTGGGTTCTGTCCTTGAGCCAGTTTGCAACCCATCTAGTGACATAGGGGTTTATATTTAAGCTGGTGAGCTTATCTATAATGCCCGAGTGGGGTATTGTATCGAAGGCTTTTGTGAGGTCCAGGCAGGCTGTGTGGACCACCTTCCCCTCGTCAATGGCCTTGGTGACTGTTTCAAAGAAATCGACCAGGTTTAAGAGGCAGGATCTGCCCTTAACAAAGCTGAACTGGGTAGGATCCAGTGTCTGTAGGTCCCCAATATCTTTATTTATAAGTTCCATGATGATCCTTTCCATAGCTTTGCAGACCAAGCTAGTCAGGCTTATGGGGCGATAGTTTCCAGGATCTGTTGAGGCACCACCTTTGTGGAGAGGGACCACCGTTGCTGTACGCCACTCTTTGGGTACATATCCTGTAGCAAGGCTGAGATTGAACAGTAGTTTTATGTTTGGGTTTAGCTCTTCTTGGAGTTCATGTAGGACGCAGCCTGGGACACCGTCTGGTCCCATTGATGCTGTGTTTTTTGCTTTAGAGAGGGCGGCTCTTACCTGAGCATCTGAGATGTCAGGGGGGCAGCACTCTGCTAGGATAGATATTTGCACTTTTTGTGGGGGGGGGAGTTTGCGCTGAACCTGTCAGCTAGGATGTTGGCAATGTCTGTGGATTCTGTGTATTTTTTGTCATTTTGGACTAATTCTGAGCATATCTGGGAATTCCCACCCAGGTTCCTAACATAACTAAAGAAAGCCTTGTGATTATCCTTAGTGTCCTGTGCAATTTTTCTCTCAAAGCTGGCCTTAGACGATTTTATGAGTTCCCGTAGTTTTTTGCTAATACTGATCAGAGATGCCTTCCCTTTTTGGGATTTTGCTCTATCATGTAGTAGCTTCCTCCTTCTATTGTATAGTTTGTTTATGGCTGGGGTCCACCAGACAGGACGTCTGCCTTTGGAGGATTGGGTCTTGGTTTTATTTGGGATTGCATGATCCATGCATCCCTGAAGGTGTTCATAGAATGCGTTTATAAAGGATTCTGCGGTCTGGGCCATATTTTCCACAGGCCCAGGGGCTTTGAAGGATTCCACCTTGGTTTTGAGGAGTGTGAAATTTGCTTCAGAGAAGTTTTTCACTGTGGTTTTTTGGGCAGGGGGTGGGGTCGGGATGTGAATATCCAGTGAGATTAGTTTATGGTCTGATCTTACCAGTGAGGGATACACTTCTGGTCTGGAGCATAGAGTCCCCATGTTGGTGATGATCAGGTCCAGTATGTTTTCCCCTCTTGTGGGAGTGGTAACAAGTTGTTCCATAGCATTTGAGTTTATAAATTCTAGGAACCTTTGGGCTAGGGTGTTGGAGCTAGAGTAATGTTCCCAGTCTATGTTTGGGTAGTTGAAGTCGCCCAATATAATGGTGTTTGGAGAGACCTTCATATTTTCCAGTGTTCTCAGGAAGGCCGAGTGGAGTTCCTGGGTTTGGGAGGGTGGTCTGTAGCAGGCTATAAACTGGAAGGCAGTTTTACCCACTGTTAGTTGCACATGGATAGTCTCTGATGCTTCGTGCTGTGCCACCAACCTGGAGGTGTGGGTATCTTTGACGAATATTGATACTCCCCCTCCTTTTGTGGTTCGTTCCAAGTTTTGGGGCCGAAAAGTATGGTATGAGGTATAACCTGGTAGTGCTGGGGTGCTCTCAGGAGCCTTGAACCAGGTTTCTGTTACTGCACAGATATCGATGTTCTCCATGCTAAGGAGAGTTTCGAGTGCATGCATCTTGAGGTTTACACTTCTGGCATTGAGTAGCACTACTCTTAGTTTCTTATCCCTTGTGATACCTATGGAGGTGGGTTTGTCTTTTGAGCCTTGCCTAAAAAAAGGCACTATGGGGGTAGCAAGAGCCTTTGCCAATATCCGAAAGCCCAGGGGTGATAGGTGCAAGCCTTCCCTAGCGCAGCAGAGTGGCTTGTCGAGCATGTCATCCCAGGCTGACAGGCATTGGATCCCCTTTGAATGACACCAATACTTAAGCCAATTGTTGAAATTGATCATCTTGTTTTCATATTGTGGCATCATTCTTGGTGAGGGTAAGATGCTACTCAAGGTCAGGGTCATACCGGCCTGGGCTACATGCTCAGAGAGCTCCTCTATGTCTCTTTTCATGTAGTCCAGGGAGGTACGTCTCAGGTCATTCACACCAGCATGGACAATGACTGAGTCATATTTGTACTTGCCTTGGAGTGACCTGAGTGCTTGTGTTATGTGGCGGATCCTAGCGCCCGACAGGCAGCTCACCGTGACCTTCTCCTTGTTCAGCTTGGTGAGCGGGACATTAGTGTGCCTGACGATAGAGTCACCTATTACAAGTGTATCAGGTGTGTTGTTTAGCCTTAAGGGCTGTGACTGTTCGGCACACTGGCTTTGTGAGCTATGTGTTGCACGTGTTTTGTTTTGGGGTAGCAGTTGCTTGGGTGTCTGCTTTGGAGGTCTCTGCTGCTTAGGCAGATTTTTATTTAGAGCCTCCGAGTATGTTTTTGTGTGTTTATGTGTTTGGTTTGCTGTCGTGGTAGGTCTATGTGAGACTGGAATTGTAGTGAGTGTAGTTTCCTTCTCCTCCTGACTGGTTACGCCAGTAGCTTCCAGTTTGGCTATATGGTTGCATCTCTCACATGTGTTGGAATTTGTTGGGAGGAGGAGAGGGTTGTCTGTGTACATGAGGCAGTTGTAACATTGCCTCAAGATTCCCAGATTCACCAGCTAGACTGGAGAGGAGATTGACAACTGACCTTTGGACATACTAGAATAGTACTGGGAATTCCTTTATAACTGAAAAAAAGGGCCAATGGGGAACAAGGTACTCAAGGGGAGTTTGTGAGGGTGTAGTGCTTTTAATTTTTTAGTGCTGACTTATATAATTGCTTTAATGAGCAAGTGCCAGGTAACTTAAATGCGATGTGCTACAGGTAACTTAAATGCAAAAACGACAAACAGTAACTTTCATTCAAGTGAAACAAGGAAATAAGTACAGTAAGCAATGCAGATATCACTAGGGATCCACAGAAGCGCTGAAAAGCCACGTTTTAGGTGGAATTAGCGTTTCAGGGAAATAACAAGCAAACAAACAACAAACATACAAACAAAGCTAGATTTAGCAGGCCTGGATCTAGTCTATGCTACAGCAAACAAGGTGTCAGAGATCATTGAAAAAGGCTTTAAAATAATACTGTAGAATTGTCTGACATAAACATAGAAAACAGCTAGACTAGTCTGGCTATTTTTATCTATCTCTAAGAGAAATCACTGTTCTAAATAAATATCTTACAGAGCAAGCAAGTGCTAGTGAATGGATGTTCTTCAAACAAAATCAAAAATTCTCTGCTCTCTCTCTCTCTGAGAAAGTCTTAAATTGATAAAACAGAACTGCTGAGTCATTTCACATTACATCATTCTTGAAACTTCTCTGGTTCCCAGACTAACAGAACCTCAAAATTTACATTTCTTAGTAAGCTGCACATGGGCAGGAAGCCATAGCAATAAAATACATTATACCTGTAAAACCTTAGTAATTGTCTTTTAAATCAAGACAATAGAAAAAAATTCTGTCCCAGACATCTTGTCTCCGAGATTGAGATGAAACAGTCATACAATGCTTGACTTATCATCTTTCTTTCAGCAGAGTGCACTGTGGTTACATTTTTGAAGCTCAGTACAACATATAGTTTAATCATAACTTATAGTTCTCTTTACATTTGTAAAACAAGCCTGTGGATTACATTAATATTTAAAATGACATAGAATTATTTACAAAATTCTATCTAGCTAGGCTGGCAGCCTTCACATATCTTCCCTCCCGGAGAACTCAGGCTAGTTTTTCAAGTGACCCTTGAGAAACATTGCATCAGAAGGTTAGGTCTATCTGAGAATACCTTACCCCATTCCCTGTCTTAAGTGCCCATCTACGTTGGAGTTGCTAACCCCACTGTGGTGCTGTACTGACATATCATATGCTTACAACCCTACGCTCCATCTTAGCAACTTGGCATTTTGCTGGCTGTCTCTGTGTAACCATTTTAGGGGATTGAGATCTGTAACTACAGTGAATTTTCTTCCATACAGATAAGGCTGAAGTTTCTGCAGTGGCCACACTATGGCTAGACATTCCTTTTCTACAGCTGCATAGCATTCCTCCCTGGGTCGGAGCCTACAACTGAGATAAACCACCGGGTGCTCTTCTCCCTCAGAAGAAATATAGCTAAGTATAGCCCCCGCCTCATGGTTTGAAGTATCCATCTGCACAACAAATTATTTGCTGTAATCTGGACTGGCTTACACAGGGGGTCCTCCCAAAGCTTCTTTAAGCTTCTGGAATGCCTGCTCACATGCTGGAGTCCACACTATCTTATCTGGCCTGAATTTCCTTGTCAGGTCTGTGAAGGGAGCAGCTATGGTACTATAACTAGGGACGAATTTTCTATAGTACCCTGCTGTCCCCAAGAATGCCCACACCTGCTTTTTGGTAACAGGTGCAGGCCATGACTGAATGGCTTCCACTATGGCAGGTTCTGGCCTGATCTTACCACTCCCCACTCAATGTTGCAGGTAGGGGACCTCTGCCATACCCACCTGACATTTACTCGGCTTAATGGTCAACCCTGCACTCTGTAGTCTGCCCAGCACCTCCCTGACATGTTGAAGGTGCTCTTGCCAAGAATGGCTGTAGATGGCAATATCATCTACGTAAGCAAGGGCAAACCCTCCTGCTCCTGCTAGGATATAATCTACCAGCCTCTGGAAAGTCACTGGGGCATTGTTCATCCCAAAGGGCATCTTTGTGAACTCATACAAGCCAAAAGGAGTCACAAAGGCTAACCTCTCTCTAGCACTGGGAGTCAAGGGCACCTGCCAGTAACCCTTGGTAAGATCAATGGTAGTAAGATACTTAGCCCTACCCAGCTACTCTAGGGCTTCATCTGTCCTAGGCAGGGGTAAGCATCTGACTCTGTGTGACTAATTTTCTGTAGTCCATACAGAACCTATTGCTGCCATTCGTCTTTGGCACCAGCACCACTGGGGAGGCCCAAGGACTGTTGGACTCTTGAATTACCCCTAGTTCCAACATGTCCGGTATCTACTTCCTCAAAGTCTGTTTGACATTCTCAGACACCCTAAAACAGGCCTGCCTAATAGGCCTTTGGGGTCCTGTATCCACCTGGTTCTGCAACAGGTGGGTACACCCTGGTTTCCCAGTGAACATGTCCCCATATTCCTGTCATACTGCTTGGATTTTTTGAACATGGGTAGGAGACAGCTGCTGGGACATTGCTACCTCTTCCACTGAGGTGGCAGTCTGAGCCTCACTGAGGAGATCAGTCACCAAATCTCCCTCAGACTCTTCCAGCAAACTACTGCAAATACTCAACACAAGGGCCTCTCTATCATGGTATGGTTCATGTTAACATGGTACAATTTGTGCTCCTGCCTAGCAGCTCCACCATGTAGTTAACATCACTGACCTTCCTTACCACCTTGTATGGTCCCTCCCAGGCTGCTTTCAGCTTGTTGTGTCTGACAGGAATGAGAACCATCACCTGCTTACCTACAGCATACTCTCTAGCTAGAGCACTCCTGTCATACCAGACCTTTTTCTGTTGTTGGACTTCTGCCAGGTTCTCATAGGCCAAGCCTATGAGCTCCCTGAGCCTTGTCTTGAGGTTTAGGACATATGCCACAACAGACTACTTGTGAGATTCACACTCACCTTCCCACTCATCACAAATTAAATCTAGAGGCCCCCCTCACCCTATGCCCATACAGCAACTCCAATGGTGAAAATCCCGTGGATTCCTGGGGATCTTCTCTGTAAGCAAACAACAGATGGGGTAAATATTTGTCCCAATCCCTCTTAAACTGGTCTGCAAATGCCTGTAGCATGGACTTGATTGTAGAGTTTAACCTCTCAACAAGACCATTAGTCTGGGGATGGTAGGGGGGTGGTCTTCAGGTGCTTCACCCACCCAGTACTTCCACAGACAAGCCAGCAGGTCTGACATGAAATTGGCACCTCTGTCAGTCAGTATTTCTTTTGGGAAACATACCCTGCTGAAACTCTCTAACAAAGCATTTGCCATATTTTCTGCCTCAGTGGAGGACAAAGCCACAGTCTCATGGCATAATCTACTGCCACTATGATATACTTTTTCCCTCTGGAACATGGGGTACTCAGAGGCCCCACAA
This sequence comes from Protopterus annectens, assembly GCF_019279795.1. Classification (NCBI taxonomy): domain Eukaryota; kingdom Metazoa; phylum Chordata; order Ceratodontiformes; family Protopteridae; genus Protopterus; species Protopterus annectens. Next base: position 594,161,619 of record NC_056730.1, on the reverse strand, counting down.
TATCCATAGCTACCCTCTGAAATGGCTCCTCATTCACAGGCAAAGGCATCAAAGGAGCTTTCACCTTGTCTCCTGCCTTGCCTACCTTTTGGCACTGCTCACAGGTCCTGCAGTACCCTGTTACATCTCTGGAAATTCCAGGCCAATAGAAGTACTGCATAATATGTCTCTTTGTATGCTTTATGCCCATATGACCTGCAAAGGAAATATCATGGGCTAAGGCTAGAATCCCCAAATGGTAGGCTGTAGGCACTACCAACTGCTGTATCCTCCCCCCTCTAGCCCTCCCTCAGGGGTCCACTCTCTATACAGCAACCCTTTGTAACAGTATACAGATTCCCCATTCCCTTGAGAATCAGGCAACTCACTAGCTACCTGCCTCAGGCCGTGTAATGTAGAGTCTGAGAGCTGAGCCTGTCTCAACTCTCTCTTTGTAACACTTCCCAGCTCCCCTTTCACAGAACGTCTGGTACCCCTGACAGCGGTGCCTCACTTTCAGCCTGGGTACTACTACTCACCTCTACCCTTGCAGTCACTCTGTCCGAGGGAACATCAGTACCAACAAGCAGCTGTGGCTCACCTTCAGTCTCGCTACTACAGTGTAGCTCACTTCCTGAAGTAACCACCTCACCTGTCCTGGCTGCAAGTGTGCGGTTTATCTGGGTCTCCCCCAGGCTACCAGACCCTCATGCTTGTCTCCAAGCCTGACTGCGTGTATCTGCATGTGCACATGCATGGTACTGCATTATCAAAATTGTTCCCTATCCGGACATCTGCAGGGATATCCTCAAACACACCTACTTGCTGGTTTCCTTTTCCACCCTCCCAGTCAAGGTGAACCCTAGTCAAAGATATTTGTAATGGGGTCCCTCCTAAAGCTCTGACTGGACTAGACTGCCCAGGCAACTAGTGCTCCTCTGTAACCATTGCAGGCTTCACAATGGTTATGTCAGAGGCTGTGTCTCTCTTAGCAATGGTCTCTGCTATTTACTACAATAGGATATAACCTCTTGTGATAGTCTGGTACTCTTGTTGTCTCCAGACAACCTACGATTGGCATTTTGTCCTTCCCACTTATTGGCTCTCTCACATTTTGTTCCTGGCCTTGCCTCCGTGGACATCTATATGCCACATGGCCCCATTGGTTACATTCAAAACATTTAACCCTAGGTCCTGGACATGTACCTGGATTAATGGCTTCCTCTGCTACTGGCAGATTCTGTTGGGGCTGTCGGGGCTACCCACCATGGGTTCCTTTAGACCTATGGGCAGCACTGGGTGTCCCTTTCCTGTGCAGTGATGCCCTGCTTGCTACGTATAGGTCTCCCATCTTCCCCAACTCATCTGAAGTAGCACACTGTCTATCAGTTAATCAGATCCTCATGTCCTCAGCAAGGTGCTAAGGGCTTGTTCCCTCACCAAAAGGTCTGCTAGCCCTTCAAAAGTGGTGACCTAACATCCACTCACCCACCTATGAAAATAAGTACTCAGTTCAGCAACATATTCACACCCACTTTCATCTGCCTTGCATCTATGCTCACAAAACCTTTTCCTGTAAGTTTCAGGTGTTAGCTTAAAAAATTCTAACAAACAATTCTTTACAGCATTATAGTTAAAACAGTCAGTGTCAGACAATTTTGTAAGTACAGTTACAGCTTTACCATGGAGTAAGGGGGGGGGGTCAGGAACTGTACTCAGAGCCTTTGGTCAACATCATACTGTTTACATACCCTCTCAAACATATGAATGAAACTATCAAAATTATCCCCCTCTGTAAATTGTGGAAGAAATTTACTGACCTTTTGTGCTTCTGGGGTCCAGCTACTCCCTTCCCCATTACCTGCATGACTCTGGCGAATAGTAAGAATCTCCTTTTCATGCTGATTCTGCCTCTACTTCTCCACAGCTTCCATTTCCAAATGCCTGATCTCCAACTCAAAGTCTCTTTAGCTCCAAATGGATTTTTAAGTCCTCTGCAGAAAGGTTGAGATGTCCATTCTCTGAGTGTTGTACATCTCCACGGCCAGTATGATCATCCTCCTGACTGCTGTTTTCTGATGCAGCTGTGACCAAAGCTGCAATCATGTCTGCCTTAGTCAGGTTTCCATGCACCAGTCCCTTAACCTGGCACATCACAGCCAATTGGTTCCTTGTCAGCTTGTCATACTCCTCTGCTGACATGCTTGCCTGCTCTCCCTGACAAACTAAGCTAACAAAAGAAATAAAACAATTCTGATCTGAACTCTGAATATTCACTGTGTGGCTGATTTAGGGTACAAAAACACCTTCAGTGATCACTCTACACAAGCTACAGGAATTCGCTATCTACACCACTACAAGCCAATTAGTATGTGATGTGGCTAACTCACCACTATCAAACAATTAATATTTGATGTGGATATCCCACCACTGACAATTAATATGTGACGCCTGTGCACTGGTCCAGTAATAAAGGAGCCTCAATCCTCACTGCTAACACCAGTGAGTTGATGCACATTGGGAAGGATAGCAGGTACACACAGTGAATTACAATTTCCCCTAAAAGCACACAGCGATCACAGTCAGTCTGGGGCTGGTTTCTCTCTTTCTCTTCAGATCCCCAATAAGAGTCACCACTGGCACAGCTATAGGGTTCAGATCTCAGCCAAGTAGACAAGCCAAAAACCTCTACTACCCTTTCTGTCCAACCAGTGCTTCATGTCCATGCCCAAGTAGCTGACACACACACACACACACACACACACACACACACACACACACACACACACACACACACACACACACACTTTGAGATTTGGTTTATATACAAACACACAGATACTCCTGGGGAAGGCTGACACAGGTTCTCCAGATATGCCCCCTCCTGCGAGGCTATAACGCAGTAATCACTGCCACTGACTACTCTTATCAGCTACTAATAATGCCCTTCCTAAAGGGTGACCAATTTCACTGTGCAATATTACTATTATCCAAATAGTAAGTGTGACCCAGGGCTAAAGCTATTGGAGTGGCTTGGACAGTATCACCAAATATATGCAATGTACTCTAAGAGCTTAAATTACCTTTACACAAAACAGCCAATGTTGAAAGGTTTAAAAATATTTAACAATAAATAATAAAACACAAGACAAATCTTATTACTTCAACACAATGACATTACAGAGTTCAGAGATCACAGGAAAAGGCTTTAAAATAACACTGCAGAATAGTCTTACATAAATACAGAAAACAGCTAGACTAATATGGCTATTTCTATCTATCTCTAAGAGAAATCACTGTTCTAAATAAATATCTTACTTACAGAGCAAGCAAGTGCTAGTGACTGGATGTTCTTCAGACAAAATCCAAATCTCTCTATTCTCTCTCTCTCTCAGAAAGTCTTAAATTGATAACACAGTACTGCTGAGTCATTTCACATTACATCATTCTTGACACTTCTCTGGTTCCCAGGCTAACAGAAACTCAAAATTTACATTTCTTAGTAAGCTGCACCTGACCAGGAAGTCACAGCAATAAAATACATTATACATGTAAAACCTTAGTAATTATCTCGTAAATCAAGACAATAGAGAGAATTTCCTGGCCCAGACATCCTGTCTCCGAGATTGAGATCAAACAATCATACAATGCTTGACTTATCAGCTTTCTTCCAGCAGAGTGCACTATGGTTGCATTTTTGAAGCTCAGTACAACATAAGGTTTAATCATAACATTTGTAGAACAAGCCTGTGAATTACATTAATATTTACAATAACATAGAATTAGCTAGACTAGCAGCCTTCACTGGATATATATATATATATATATATATATATATATATATATATATATATATATATATATATATATAAAACAAGAAGAGAAGGGGAAGTTAAAATAAGACATGCAGTCCTTCCTTGATGAAGAGATAAATAATGATATTATGGTTATAAATCTACCAAAGCTTGCTTTTACCACAACTGATATTTCATTTTTAAAGAAAGGCCTTCAATGTATACCAACTGGTAGTGATACTGTAGTAGATGCCATTACTGATCTAAAACCTTTTACCAACCGATGTTTAAAGATAATGCAACTGAAATACAAACATGTGCACCAGTTATTATGGTTCCCCTTCATAACGTCATAGCCCACCTCATCGAGTCTGAAAACATGTGATCAAAATGTCGTAAGTGTAGAAGCACGAAGTTCTGGAACATCGTCTTTCCTTTCAGGGAAAGTAGCCACTTGGCCACCATGGTGAATTTTACCCTTTCTCCACTGTAGTGCGACCTCGGAGTTGGTATATTTAAGTAGGGGGGTGGAGGAGTGCGGGGGCAAAGCCCCTCATTTCAATGGGTGTAATTTGTTACCTGTTGTTTTTTTCATTGGTGCCAAGTGATTACTTTCCCCAACAGGAAAGATGATGTTCTGGGACCTTGTGCTTCTGCACTTATGACGTTTTGCTCATGCCATTTTCAGACTCGATGAAGTGGGCTGTGACATTATGAAGGTAAACCGTTACTACAGCTTTTTACAACGTTTGCGAACAACAAATATGTCAATTGTATGAACAACATAACATTGTGCATGATTATAATTTAACAATAGATGAGTTTAATTATTTAATTAACTTGCAGAATAACTCTAATATTGTTATTAAACATTCTGATAAAGGGTTTGCAATAGTTAACTATGGAGAAACAAAATTAGTTGATGTATATGAATGAACTTTTAATTGATGTTAGTGTATTTAAAAATACGGACAGAACTGCTATGAATAATATCATTTCAAGACAACTAGTTTTATTATGATATACAATTGCAAGATGAAATGTCTAATGATTTATATAATTTGTTGTATGTAGCACACCCAGTTATACCAGTGTTTTATAGCTTAAGAAGAAGTCATAAAAATAGAGATCACCCCCCCCCCTCAGGAGACCTACAGACTCAGGTAGGGTTAGGTCACAGAACCTATATCATGATATTTAGAGAGTATTTAAGCTTTTTCTAAAAATGCTCGTAGCTATATACATGAGATCAATGATTTTTGGGGAATGTTTTATCAATGGTATGAGAAATGTGAAGTTAATTATGTTTTGGTACCACTGGATGTTAATTTTTTATTCACAGTGATTCCAAATCAATACGGGATGCAAGCAGTTAGGGAGCATTTGTACAAATACAGTACTTGTGTTGGCAGAAGGACTGAAACGTTCTGCCTTCTATTACAAATGTTTTTGACCCATACTGTATTTGTGTCTGAACAAAAATTGTTCCATCAAGCCTCAGGTGTAGTGATGGGGGCATCAGTTGTGACTACATATGCAAATATAGCCCTTGAGTGATGGGAAAGTATGTATATTTTTAATCCATTAGGAAAGTATACTGCAGATATTGTGTTTTATAAGCATTTTGTGAATTACGCCTTCTTTGTTGGGAAGGGGGTTGAACATAGCTTACTTGAGTCTGTATCTAATCTAGACACCACCACAGATTTTTTTAAATTTAAGTTAACTTCCTCAAGAGATGAAATTATCTTTTTTGGATATAAGACTTGTCTAGCAAAATGGAAAATTATCAACTAGTATATACAAAAAGGAAGTACAGGCTAATAGATATCTGCGTAGGCATAGCATGCACCCACACCATATTTATAAAGGGACTGCTAAGAGTCAGTTCCCAAGAGTAAATAGATTAACTACAGAAAATTATGTTTTCAATAATCAAGTGGCTGAAATGAAAGAAGAATTCTGATTAAGACACTATAATGAGTGGTTATTAAATGGCATGTCAGAATTTGTTATTGAGGAAAGGCAGAGATCAGCAAGACCCTATTTTGCACAATGCCACTGAAAAATTATATTGCTCTGCTTACTGCTTACTTGCTTGCTTGGTGTGATGGATTTGAAGTCTTCTTAAGACACACAGTCTTGCTGTGCTGTTTACTGCTGAATAAGAGACACATAGCTCTGCATGACTCCATCTGTAGTCTGTTTAAAGCACCAAGCCTTTTAAATTGCACACTGATAAAGAAATATATTTTGCAGCTATAAGCACAGTTACAGATAACTTATTTTATAACAAACCACACGAAGTCTGTCAGATTTGTAGCATATATTTACAAAGTTTTCCTTCATTACAGATATGAATGATGACTTCTACAAAATACCTCTCTCTATCCTTCTCTCACATAACTGAATTACTACAATAGCTATATACAGAGCTAGTCACGCACACAAGAGATTGTTATTTCCTCTTGGTATATTTTTCTGGCCTTCTATGGGAAGTCACATACTGTCTGTTTTTAGACTTTTCTATTGTCCTTTTGTGATTTAAGCACTTTTGCTGATGTGAGGATGCCATTCTGAAAGGAAACATCTGTATAAGCTGTTCCTACTGGAAAAACATCACGTATTGCTGAATTTATAAAAAAGGATGTCTGTTAATAGATATTTGTTCTACAAACATGTGAAAATTATGTAATGCTTGTTTTCCAGTATTGCTTTGTTAGGCATTTTCTGATGCTGTGAAGAGAAGCCTGTCTGTTATACATATAGTATGAATGCACATTGTAAACTCTATACATATATTCAAGCAAACTTTTTCTTTCAGCATATTTACAACAGAATTAATTTCAGCCTTATATTCATAATATCTAACAATTCCCTCTGTTTTTAAACATACTCAAAACATTCTATATAAAAAACACATTAAGAAACAAAACGTTTAGTCTTTTTTGATACAAGTCAAAATGCAATTTTACATAGTTAATACAATGAAAACATGTATTACTACCAAACCTGAATGTATTTAACAACTTTTTCTTTTGCAGACCATTCTGTGAAAATATTTTATCAGTTATGAGCTGTTTCTGTTTTAATTTTACTTGATTAATTTATTCTTTTGCAATCACAGAATTTAATTTATGACTTAGAATTGTTTCATTAACTCTTTGCAACTGTTGAATTAAGTATAAGAGACAATAACTATGTGCTACTGCAAGCATTTATACACTGCTGAAAATATACAGTTTTAATGTCATTTTAACCATCACATTGTGTTCATGTCTCTGAATTGCTCAATAACATCTTGGTAAAATACTGAACTGGGCTTAGATAATAAATATTTGAAAGCAATTATTTTACTGGGGTAAAACCAGTGATATTACAACTTGACAAATTACTTTTGAACTTATTAAAATGTATCCTGATCAGTATGTATTTACACAGACTGTTTGCTATTTATGCATTTCAATCTAGTAGGTATCATGGACCCATTGTTTTCTTTAAATATGTTTTTTTCACACATATTCATTACTAGACATTAATTTCATTTGTACTGAATTTTTCTGCATTTGTACATACAAAGACTATCATTTGTACTGAAATTTTCTACATTTGTACATACAAAGACTTTAAAGTACATTTAGTCTAATCTTACAAATTTAATAACATTAATATTAAGCAAAATCTTGGAAAATGTTTATGTCTCTTTAGAAATATCTTGTGGAACTGATACCAAATCCATATGTCCTGTTATTTTAAACTACATACTCAGCAATTAAAAATATTCATGTTTTTTATACCAACATTGTTTTGCCAAAAACATATTGAAATAGTGACCATTCTTGCTATTAGAAACATTTATGCATTTTGCATATCTTTATTCTCTCTTGTATAGCTTTAATAAAGCAATTTTAAATAATCTCTTGTTTTTTTAAACCATCTCTTGTATAGCTTTACAATTTAACAGGTTGTAAATACAATTTAATTCTAAACAATACAATAATAACCATTATGATAGCTATTAACAACTTGTAAAATATCTTATCCTGTCAGGTTTAATCCAGTTTACCAGTATGTCTAATACATTAATACCTGTTCCCCCCCCAAAAGAGTATTGTCAAGAAGGAATGAGATATTATTTTCTGCAGCTTTATTTTAGACCCTTGTTGTTTATTTTTTCTGTAGCTTTATTTCAGACCCTTGTTTATTTTTTTCTGTAGCTTTATTTCAGACCCTTGTTGTTTATTTTTTCTGTAGCTTTATTTCAGACCCTTGTTGTTTATTTTTTTCTGTAGCTTTATTTCAGACCCTTGTTGTTTATTTTTTTCTGTAGCTTTATTTCAGACCCTTGTTGTTTATTTTTTTCTGTAGCTTTATTTCAGACCCTTGTGCAGTACTGCTTATACAGTCAGTGTAAAACTGAGAAAGTGCCCCTCCCCTTATACAGTCAGTGTAAAACTGAGAAAGTACCCCTCCCCCTGTAGTACTTCAGCACTGTTTACCTGCCCTATGCTGTGAGAATAGAATGTGTCAGCCCAACACTTTGGTCATACATTTATTTTATTACGTTACTAAATAAAGCTTTCACTGTATATTACCTCTAGTAGGTATTTACACCCTCCTGCACAATTGATTTGAACTGTATATATACTATAGCCCATTTGCTGGCTGTACTTGATGCAACTGAGGGTTTTTTTTGTCCTTTTAACATTTACTTGCAAACAGATTATAAGTGACATCTATGCACAATTGTGACATTTTATTACAATTACCAAACAGTGTTGCCTGTAAACATTTTAACAATTATGTTTTAATAACAATGATGCTTTAGAAAAACTCAAGCTACTTGGCTGGCAATCAGTCTTGTTGTTTATCTGATCTTTCCAACATTTCCTGTAACTATTCATTCAGTCTAGGAAGGTCTGAGCTCACATTTTATACTCTATAAACTATAATTAATTCTTTTGGCATTTTTCCTTTAATGTGATTGTGATTTGCATAACTACGCATTTATACAACATAAATAGACATTATTTTACAATTACCTTACATGGATTTCAGTATTTTTTATTTATTTATCTATTTAACTGTCCTGCCATTCATTTTACAAAAACTGTTTGACTAATACCATCTGTGATTTTATTTATTTTTAAAATTCAGAACTTTAACTGTTTGGTGTTACTATACAATTATAACATATGTTTATTTATATTTGCTGTTGTCTGCCTTTTGCTTTTGTGCATTGTAAACAAATGTACTCTAGCTGAATAGAACACACATGCATGTCTGTCTTGTATATGTATATCTTTATACAAGCATGTCATGTCCCTACCATCCTAGCATGCATGCTTAACCATTTTCAAAACATATTATAAAATATATTTCTTTTGCACAGATTAACTGTGTATGCAGGAAATTCCCAGTCTTTGTCAGTTGAGCTAATTTATTTCCTTTATCCTGCAACTGCTGTTGAATTTCCTGTGATGTTGCATGGTCTTTCTGACATTCTTTAGTAAGCTGTTCTGCTGAATTTGAAACTCCTATGCACTTTTGAAAAGATGTGTGTAAAACTTGTCTAAGCTTCCCGAACTCATTGTGTATGTCTTTTAGAAGTTTATTACATTTCTTTGTAACAAAATGTACTAGAGTTTCTATCAGTAACTGATTTGACCGTTGTTGCAACTCTGAAATAAACCTTTTACATCTGGTGGCAGAGCATAACTGTCTAACATTTGAATATAATGTCAACATATTAACTTTTCTTGGTTCTTTACCTTTACAATTTTTGTCTGTACAGTCTAACCTTTGGATAATGGCATGCACTGTATTTTTATGACATTGTACACACAATAAACATTTTTATACCACACATGATTTTATTTCAGATACCAGTCAAATATTATAATCCATTTGCATAATGCCTTACTATCAAATTGCAATCCATTTGCATAATGCCTTACTATTAACTTGCCCTAATAAGGTTTTACATTTGCTAATATGCTGTATATACATTTATTCTGTTATTATTATTACCTCTATGGCATTCATACTGTATGTAACACAGAATAATTTTCTTACCAGTCAACAGACAGGCAGATGGCCAAGCTTCTTTACTGTAGATGGTTGAAAAGTTTCTGTAGTCACCTGTGAAGTTGGTACAGCAAAACTGGCAGATTCAGTCTTACAACTTCATCTTGTACTTTTTCTGGAGAATTTATGGAACTGCTCCACCTTCCTGCAATGCAGTCTCACCGGATTTAGACGTCTATTAAACTGTATTGCTACAACAGCTATATACAGAGCTAGTCATGCACACAAGAAATTATTTCCTCTTGGTATATTTTTCTGGCCTTCTATGGGAAGTCACATAATGTCTGTTTTTAGACTTTTCTATTGTCCTTTTGTGATTTAAGCACTTTTGCTGATGTGAGGATGCCATTCTGAAAGGAAACATCTGTATAAGCTGTTCCTACTGGAAAAACATCATGTATTGCTGAATTTATAAAAAAGGATGTCTGTTAATAGATATTTGTTCTACAAACATGACAAAATCATGTAATGCTTGTTTTCCAGTATTGCTTTGTTAGGTATTTTCTGATGCTGTGAAGAGAAGCCTGTCTGTTATACATATAGTATGAATGCACATTGCAAACTCTATACATATATTCAAGCAAACTTTTTCTTTCAGCATATTTACAACAGAATTAATTTCAGCCTTATATTCATAATATCTAACAATTCACTCTGTTTTTATACATACTCAAAACATTCTATATAAAAAACACATTAAGAAACAAAACCTTTAGTCTTTTTTGATACAAGTCAAAATGCAATTTTACATAGTTAATACAATGAAAACATGTATTACTACCAAACCTGAATGTATTTAACAACGTTCTCTTTTCCAGACCATTCTGTGAAAATATTTTATCAGTTATGAACTGTTTCTGTTTTAATTTTACTTGATTAATTTATTCTTTTGCAATCACATAATTTAATTTATGACTTAGAACTGTTTCATTAACTCTTTGCAACTGTTGAATTAACTATAAGAGACAATAACCATGTACTACTGCAAGCATTTATACACTGCTGAAAATATACAGTTTTAATATCATTTTAACCATCACATTGTGTTCATGTCTCTGAACTGCTCATTAACATCTTGGTAAAATACTGAACTGGGCTTAGATAATAAATATTTGAAAGCAATTATTTTACTTGGGTAAAACCAGTGATATTACAACTTGACAAATTACTTTTGAACTTATTACAATGTATCCTGATCAGTATGTATTTACACAGACTGTTTGCTATTTATGCATTTCAATCTAGTAGGTATCCTGGACCCATTGTTTTCTTTAAATATGTTTTTTTCACACATATTCATTACTAGACATTAATTTCATTTGTACTGAATTTTTCTGCATTTGTACATACAAAGACTATCATTTGTACTGAAATTTTCAACATTTGTACATACAAAGACTGTAAAGTACATTTAGTCTAATCTTACAAATTTAAAAACATTAATATTGAGCAAAATCTTGGAAAATGTTTATGTCTCTCTAGAAATATCTAGTGGAACTGGTACCAAATGCATATGTCATGTTATTTTAAAATACAGCAATACCAAGACAACGTAAACAAGATACTGATGTGTTATATAACTTGCTGTAATTCTACAACTAAAGAGGTAACTAATATGATTAAACATAACTGGGGAATATTAAATGCATTACCAGGACTTAATACATTTGTAGGTAACATTCCACGTTTTGATTTAGAAAATGTTGATATCTAAAACAAAGATTAAGTTACAGAGAGATGAACAATAGCAAGTGTTAATACTCATAGTAAACAGAATGGAATGTTTCCATGTTATAATTGTTCTTTTTTTTCGAGTAATCTTGGTTGTATACATCCTGTTACCAAAAGGGGATATGAATTTACTTGCTATGCAACATGCAAAACTAAAAATATAATATATATGGATGTCTGTGATTTATGCCAGAGTTTTTACATGGGAAAATGTAATAGAAAGCTCAAAGAAAAAAACTTCTCAGCATTTGTCTGAAATAAGGAGAGGAATTCTAACTAATTCCCTGGCAAAACATATTAAAGAAAATCGTAGCCAACATATATTCAAGTTGAGAGTTAAACAGCTAATAGGATCTAGAAACAGGGGAGGTGATATTATTAATGACTCTGAGAAAGATGAATACAAGTGGATTATAAAACTTCAGACAGATAGAAACCAGAATTGAATGCCTCAGTTAGTTTGAAACCTGTCTTAAAATCTAGGCAAATAAAAATATAAATAAATCTGATTAGTGTTTTTAAAAAAAAATTGAAATTTAGACACACACACACACACACTATATATATATATATATATATATATATATATATATATATATATATATATATATATATATATATATAACATATGTTTTTAAATGTTTTATTAGATTTTGTGTCCTTAAATACTTTAAAAATTTTAAATGATGAATTATTAATAATGTTTATAAATTAATGAAATTTATTTGTTCTTAACTTCTTTGTTGTCATGTGGTTAATATAAAGTTGATGAATACATGTATGTGTTATTAGCACTGAGGAAGGGAATTGTCCTGAAAGTTTTGCATGTATATGATTTTTTCCATGATTATATTAAAAACATTTTCTGGCATTGAGGTCTGGTTTTCATTGTTTCGTATCTTTTGACATTCAACAAGAAATCTTCAACTGACCTTTCTTACATGTTGCAGTCTTTTGAAGGTCATTTGCATACACAATATATTTATCATACTTCGTAATGTCAGATATGTTTGGTTTACCATGTAGATGGGGATCACAGTATAAACTCTGAATAACCAGCAGGGTATAAGACCTCACATCTGCACCTTGCAGATGACTCATGTTGGGCAGCAGCTTATAGTCACTTATAATGGCCTGCAGACACTTTTTAGAGATTAATGTCTATTCTTCAAACTGCTGATCTGTAGTTAACAATTTCAACTCAGCAGTTCTGTGAATGAACATTCATCTACAGACGTAAACAACAGAGGAATGGAGAGAATCATTTTATTGGTCAGATAGTTTCTCTTTGACTCTGAGCCTGTGTGAAACTGGTTATATACAGTTAAGTTTGGGGACAGAGAGAGAGGTGAACTGTTTAGTTTTCCCTACAGTCATTGTATTAGTTTTAATGTAATTTAATAGGATTTTAGTTCTTACTATCAAACCAACACCCATGCAGCACAAATGTTGTATGTCACAATGTTAGTTAATACAGAGAAATAAAGCTATGAGCTTTTAATGAGCTGCTTCCTGTAGACAAAGGTTTGATTCCTTCAGCCACCATATCCCTAAAGTGTAAATCTGAGCCAATCACCTAATGACACAGTGCTCCTGGTCAATTGGGAAATTAGCCTAGAGTCCTAAGTGGTCTTCTGGAATGCATGCCTAATAACTACCTATGAACCTATAAAAGTAAAATGTATCCACAGATGCACAACAGAACCACAACAGAAACAAGAGAGTAAAACCACAAAGGAAGTGCTTACCGACATCCTGCACAAGTATGTGAAATTTTGACATGAGAATCATATCCATTTATGGTGTATGTACATCGCTACATCACCCAGTAACTTACATTTTGCAAATCTCAAGTGTGCTGCTTATCCCTCCGCAGCACTTTAATTCAACTAGACCTAGGATGCTTCCAGACTTCAGCTTTACCCTGCCTATTGTAACTACTGTCACTCAGCAAAGGTGGGTACTTCAGAAGCCTGATATAATAATGCATGATATATATTCCCCATATTTGCGATCAAACTCACACCATTCTGAGGATTACGGTCTTCAGAATTGCAATAAAAGGCCTTTAAAAAGTGTCCTCTGCTAAGTTCAGAGAGTAAACTCACAACACAGTTTCAGGCCGCATCATAGGTCTGACGCAGCAGTATTTTATGTAGATCAGTATACCAGTCCATCATCTTTGTTTTCAGACTTTATGAAGGGTATGGTAACTGACTATACAAGGGCTAAACTAGTATAGCATTCAGATAACTCAGCTACCTAACAAAGCTGAAGTCTGGAAGCATCCTGGGTCTAGCTGAATTAAAGTGTTGGGGAGGCATAAGCAGCCCACTTGAGATTTGCAAAATGTACCTAACTGGTAGCTCACTACCACTTCCTTGTACAAAAAGGACTGTAAAGCCTTTGCTGTACTATTCACACCTAACCTCTACAGGCTTTCATCTCAGTACAAACAAAATAAAATTGATGTTATTTCTCAATCACCAGTTAACCAAGAAAATAAATATTTCAGATTGTACTTTAAGACTGATCTTTTTCACCAGTTTACTGCCAAATAGATCATTTCTACAAAAATCCTAACCATAATAATAGAAACCCTATTCTATACCAAATTAAAATTTGATAAGCACACTAATTCAACAGTGGCCAAAATTAGCCAAAAATTGGACAGGCTATACAGAGCCAAGGTATTCTTATCATTACAAGCCCACCAATCCACAGCCACTTTGTATCATCTTCTCTCCTTACTTTATTACTCCCATATATTTACCAGACTTCAGTCATCACTTCACAGCACATTAGAGCAAGGACACAACTGAATAATGTGGTGCTCTGCTTGTTATCACTCTAGGACTCATCACTACTGAAGGCCTCATCTGATTCTAGCTTATGTTATCCACAATCACCAAACCACTAAAAAAAAAAAAGATGTTAACCAGCACATTTTGGAATACTTAAGAAAATACTGTCTAACTCACTGCCAACATAGTTTTACACAAGGGTAAAACACATTCCTTGTGACTCAGAAAAACATAATGCATTGTACAATCATGATTTTTAGTAGGCCTGCACAATGCATTGTGCCTGAGATATTCAAAGACTTCTGTATCAGTGTTTCAGTGTTTTAAATTCAGCTCTTCAATGTCAAAGGAGATCATTCAGCAAGCCTTCACAACTTAATGGTCCAAGATGCTTTTTTTTCCCACACCACTAATCAAATTTAATTTTAAAGGAATCTATATTTATTGCCACTTGGCAATATATTCCATCTTCTGCCCACCCTTACATGGAAAAAAATCTTTAAGTCCAGGAACAACTTGTTAGCCTTCCATTTTCCAGAAGGGATGCATCCAGTGTATATCTCAAAGATTTGCTCCTTACACGTGTGCATCCAAATTAAATCCATGTCTAAGTTCTATATCATACAGAGTATAAATTCAGTTTCTTTCCACATATTCTAAACTACCCACCCATAACTTTGTTTGTGAATAATCTTTTGACTTTTTTCCAACTTAGTAATATCACTTTCTGAGAATGAACAAAACCTACCAAATATTCTGTTACTGGTCTTATTAGTTTATAAATTGGGCCCACTATTCTGAAATGTCTTGGCATAATAGTTCTAAACGTAGTTCTTAATGTTAAATAACACCTCCTCAGGATATTATTAACATGCCTTGCATAACTTAATTTGCCATCTAATCTCACGCTTAAGTCCATGAATTCTTTACATTCTTCTGTATTGGTGTATCTACTGGGTTAAACTTTCCAAAATGCATCACCTTCCATATTTAAGTGCTCGATACAACATTGTTTAAATAAGCCCATTCAAACAAATAATTTAAATACTTTTGTAGAACTAACTTATTTTATACTGAGAAGACATAAGATGATACTTTCACATCATCAGCAAACTTAGTAGACCAACAGTCACCCATCTGAAGAAACCTGGACATAAATATATAAAATAGGGTCCGAGTGGAGAGATGATAAATCAGCAAGCAAAGGAAAGTATTATTGCTGGAACTGAATTGATCCTCAACTCTTGGTGAGTACCATCATGAGGTGGACCCTGTTTTTCACAAAATCTCACCAACATGACACTGATATATAGACTATATTTTAGATAGCATATATAATGGATAGAAGTATGTTAAAAATAAAAAAAGACAGCTGGGTGCACAAGATCTAGGATAAAAATGTGCCCAATCCTGGTGCCAGGACTGGAAAAAATGACAGTTAGAATCCTCAAGACATGGAAACAGTCCTACAATGGGGCTAGGCCAGCCTCAGGGGGAGGATGATGCCCCCTGTTGTAGAAGGAAGTAGTAGTCCACAAAAATCACAAAAACAGACAGGCCAAAAAAAGAGCCATAAAGATGATACACTGGACTACTGAGGATAAGAAAGACATTATGTATTGTTGCTATTATGCAAGAAGCCCAGAATTTCCAGACAGAAGACATACAAAAAGATTAAGGCAGAAATTACACAAAAGAAAAATACTCACACAATAAAAACGTCAAAAGCTTCAAATGCAAATTTGTGTTCATTAATTCAACAGATTTATGAAAAACATTATATAGACCAAGAAACCCTGGGCTGTCTGGAAAAGGAAGTGCAAAAATATACAGAACAAAATTTTGAGATTTTTGAATGGTGTAAAAAAGAAATATGGGCACAGGAAAGAAATAGAGATCAGATATTGTGCAATAATTATACAAAGGAGAAAGCCAAATTAATCAATAAAAAAGCAGCCCCAAAGATATTCGAAGAGAAATACAGGCAAAGGCATCCAGATACAGAAAATTTCACAATATAAAAATAGGATCATAAAGAGGGAACATAGGAAAGAAGATTAGTAAAGTAAAGGTTAAAAAATAGAATCTGAAGTTAAGGAATACCTGCAAAGTGAAGGATTTAGTGTTGAAAGTCTAACACAGGTTATATCACACCATGATGGAACAATGAATCCTCCAAGTAAGGAGAAACAGGAGGAGCAGGAGACATTTGAATAAGAAATATGGACATGGGAAAGAAAAATAGATTTAATATGAAGTAATATTTACGCAAAGGGGAAAGCAAAACTAATCAATACCAAAACAGCTGCACCAAAGATATTTGAAAAGAAATACAAGCAAAGGGATCCATATATGGGAAATTTTACAATACAAAAATAAAAAAACAAAGCGAAAAAGTGAAAAAAGAGGATTAGTAGTGAAGTTAAAGAACTAGAAACTGAGTTTATGGATTACCTGCGAAGTGAAGGATTTAGTGTAGAAAATCTAACTCTGATAACACCACTGCAGGATAGAGCAATAGCTCCCCAAATTAAAAAGAAACCAGTGGAGTGGGAAACATCTGATCAGTTGCCATATGAAGGTACTTTGGAGTTTTCTATAAGAAATCAGTACAAAAGTCAAATGTTCAGTTGGAGTTGTATTACAGCAAGGGAAGAAACAGGAAACTGTGGCAAGTCTAACAAAGTCAATGTTGTGGAGTCATAAGCCATCAGGAAATGAGTTCCGTATGAAAGAGCAATGGATGGATGAAACAGAAGAGAATGGGCACAGGAAGATGCACTGGAACTTTCTGTAGAATGAATGCCCGCAAGAAATGGAGAGCAAAGCATTTGCCTTTAGTTTAGAAGAAAATTATCTAAGAGAAGAGTTGCTTTGTTTAATAGAGGTGGACAGGCATATTAAGATCAATGAAAGAAACAGACTACAGAAAGTCAATAAAACCCACAAAGTTAGAAGTCTGATAAAACAACTGAACACAGTAATTAGGACTGTTCATAGAAATTCATGCAATATAACAGAAAGATATAGGATACATTACTGTACAGTTAAATTAATAACAGATAAAGTCTTACCACAAGAACACAGGGCAGTAAGGGAAAGGAAGGGAAGAAATCAAATGCCATCATTGCAGTATCGAATAGAGAAAATTAGAAAGCAATTAAGACAAGAAGTGTCACTGTTAGAAGAGTATAGAAGAGGGAACAGATCAACAAAAATACTCAGAAAGATAGACATGATAAAAGCACTGCGCAGTATCAGAATGGATCAGGATCTGTCGTGCACTATCACAAATAATAAATAAAAATCTCAGCACAGGCAGAAAAACTTAGAAGATATGCAGATAAATATAAAGGTATAGTATAAGCAATTTATTGACAACCCACAAAAGTTCTTTAATGAATTGGGAAACAAGGCAAAAGGAACTGAAACTCCACCAAAAACAGAAGAAATAGATACATTTTGGAGAAATATCTATAAAGATCCTGTGGAACATAACAAAGATGCTGAATGGATAGAAGAAGTAAAAGAAAGAATAAGAAGTTCAAATGTACAGGATATGAAATGGGATGAAGAAAGGGCCAGAGAAATTGAAGCAAAGTTGGGAAAAGCTCCCACATGGAAAACCCCAGGCACAGATATAATACCTAACTTCTAGCTAAAAGTATTAATA
Source organism: Protopterus annectens (assembly GCF_019279795.1). NCBI lineage: Eukaryota > Metazoa > Chordata > Ceratodontiformes > Protopteridae > Protopterus > Protopterus annectens. The sequence goes on along the minus strand of NC_056730.1, from coordinate 594,143,551 downwards.
TCTTTACATGAAGATTTAGCCACAAGTAAGAACTATTTATATGTACACCCCGAACAGACACCAACCTGGTTATAAGAGCGAACCTGCAAGCTATCCTAAAAACTATAGATCAATTACTTGCTTTCCAACAACATATAAACTATACACTGAAACTGATGCTGATAGAGTTTACAGTCATTTGGAAGAAAACTCAATCATGCCAATAGAACAAAAAGGGTAAAAAAAGAAAGTCATAATGAAGAACTGTAGAAAGGGGAAGCATCTAGGTAGGGCATGGATAGACTACAAAGAAAATATGACAGCATCCCACATTCATGGATAAAAGAGTGCTTAAAAATTTATGATACACCCTACACTCATAACCGTCCTTAGGCATAGGCCAACTAGGTGGCCGAGTAAGGCACCGGTCTAGCAGGGGCACTTTTCTAGTATTTATTTGATGTAGTTAGACCAGGACAGGGGCACCAGGTAGTGTGGTGGGGGGCACCGTGGAGCCCTTTTGCCTAGGGCACCAGTTGACCTAAGGCCGCTGCTGCCTACACTGATCGATTACATTACAGTGACCATTAAACCATGGCAAACCACTTTGCAGTTAAGCCAATATAAAGGAGAAATTATTACTCCAGGAATACAACTTCAGAGGGGGGTATTCCAGGGTGACTCTTTGTCATGACTGCTCTTCTGTCTTGCCTTGACCCATTACACTGTCTACTTAACAGATTAGGTCATGGCTACAATTTGTCTCCAGAAAACATCAAACTTCTTTTTGGGGATGATTTAAACTTTATAGTTCATCAGATGATGAACTGAAAGCACAACTGCAAGTGGTCAAAATTTTTAAAATGATAAAAGAATGTAATTTAGTCTTGTTAAATGTGCAAAAGCAACCTTTAAAGCAGGAAAGCTGCAGCACCAAGAAAACATCAGCCTGGGAAAGGAATGTGATATAAAAGAACTTGAACCAGAGGGAGTGTATAAATATTTGGGAACCGATGAAGGATCAGCAATAAAATATGAACAAATGTGAATAAAACTCAGTAAGGAATATTTTAGAAGACTAAAATTAATACTGAAACAGAGCTGACATCTAGGAACAAAGTCCAAGCTATAAACCAATTTACTCTTCCTGCCTTAACTTACAGTTTTGGAGTGACTAACTGGCCCAAAAAAGTGTTGGATTTGTTGGACAGGAAAACAAGTATGCTTCATGATTATCAAAAGTTTTATAAAAAAATCAGTGTATACCAAGACTATATATTCCTCATTCTGAAGGACGTATGCATCTCCTGAAACTGATTACATGTATTCAGCTGCAGATGGCATACATATCTGCTAACCTCACAGAGAATATGTCTAAGATGACTTCCCCGCTTAGCTTAGCAGAAACATATCAGTGTCAGATAGGAATGAAAATCAAACCAGAAGTAGATAAAAATCAGGCAGCAATTGAAGGTGCCAAAAAAAAAAGAAAGACTATAAAATGAAGGATCAGATGAGAAGGCAAGAAATGTGGAAACTGCATAAATAGAAGTTGCAAGTATAGAAAACTCTTGGAACAACCTTATGTTGATCAGGGTAGAATGCAGGAATGGTTAAGGAGAGGTGAATTTAAACCAAAAGACGAAAGGTTAATGTCGCTCTACTACTTTGGACACAATAGAAGAGTCTGCGTGGATTATGTCCAAACAGCTTTATTTTATAAAGACACATCACAATAGAAGTTTACTGACTTTAACTTAAGTAACTTATATAAAAACTGATTACTGCGATCATGCATGCTCTCTCTCTGGCTGCTCTCTCAAAATGGCACTACACATGCCTAGCATTTATACGTGCACGCACAGTCCTGACATGCTTCTTAAAGACACAGCGCACCTCACATATGCACTTGATCTACAGTTAATATTGGCGGCCCAAGATAGGGGACTACATACATGTTGGTTTACAAAGTCTATTGAACACGTGGGAGAATCAGACAAATGTAGTTTTTGTAAACAGAATTGGAAACAGTTGCACATCTTGTTGCTGGTTGTGATATACTAACAGCAGAAGGGCTGTATACTGAAAGGCATAATAATGTGGTATCTCCTTATATAACCCTTATATTATTCTTATCACAGAGATGTGGCTTAAACCACATAGCAAAGGTAATTTCATTACCCCACCCAGTTATAACATTCTCATGGTAGACTGGCTACATAAAAAGAGGCGGAAGCTTAGCTCTGCTTCACAAAACCAACCTACAACTTCAATTCCTCCAAAATGAGACCCCCAACTTCAACAATGCAGAGACTTTATTTTTAAAACTCTCCCTAAACCAATATAAGCACCTAAACGTACTGGGTATCTATATACCCTCAGGTGACAACCTAACCACCCTAGAATCCATACTTCATTGGGCCTCACACTCCTTCCCTCAAGAAGCTATTATGTTAGGCAACGTTAACATTGACTGGAACTCCATCCACTCTCCCAGCCTCACAGTCCATATTAACCTTTATAACTTCACCCAACTAACAGATACGTCCACACACATTGATAAAGACCACTAAAAGAGAATCTATACTTGACTGGATCCTCACCAATCAACCAAATACTGCCAATCAATGTGGCACTCTGCCTAACTCTCTGAGTGACCACAGACCCACTTTTATCCTCAGACACAAACTTAAAACAAATTTCTCTCCCTTCCTTCTACAAACCCCCTCTAACAAAAATTTTCCCAAGGACCACTTCATAAGAGCCTTGCAACACTGTAACTGATCTCCCATCAAAACCTTTTCAATAGACAAGGCAGTTGATTACTTTAGCTCCACATTCCTAAATATCCTCAACCAACTAGCTCCACATTCCTAAATATCCTCAACCAACTAGCCCCTATAAAAACAATCAGGGAGTATAGTAACCCTACCCTCTGGCTCCAGAAAACCACAAGAGCCCTACTTAGAACCAGAGATAAAACCTGGAAGGCCTGGGGCCACAACAGATCACCCGCAACTAGGCAAGCCTTTCTTAAACTCCGGTATAAAGCAAAAAAGCAGGTTAAGCTCAATAAAGAAAATTACTGTATCACTCTACAAAACAAATACAGTACCAAACCACAAAAATTCTGGGCAACAATAATGAACATCCTCCAGCCCGGAAAAAACACCACACCCACCCCTGATATAACAGGCACAGACCTAGACATAGCCTCCAGCTTTAATAACTATTTCACCTCCTCAATACTCAAACTCTTAAACAACATCACTCCCTCCAACACCCCACAACCACCTCAGGCCCAGAATAATACCATACCCTTCACACTTAAGTCTGTTCCTACTTTTACTATTCAAAAACTTCTAGCTAAACTCAAACCAACCACCCTTGCAGCCGATAACCTTCCTGCCAAATACCTCCAAACTGCATCCACAGCTATAGACTATCCCATTTCACTTCTAATTAATAGATCCATCACTGAACATACAGTCCCATCCCTGTGGAAAACCTCATATATCATACCAATCCACAAAGGTGGTCCCTCCCTAGACTCTTACAACTACTGACCAATTGCAATCCATTCACCCCTCTCTAAGATCCTAGAAAGATGCATTCATAGCCGGTTCCTCTCCTATTTCCTCACCAACAACCTTCTCTCCACAACCCAACATGGATTCTGCCCCATCCCACAGCACCACCACTGCCCTACTCAAATTCACCAATACTATAAACTCCCACAGGAGCCAAGGCAAATTAGTTTCAGCTACCTTCTTAGATTTATCCAAGGCATTCAACATAATATCACATAATAAACTACTGTCTTGCCTCTATGATCTCAACATTAACAACCCCGCCCTACTTTGGTTTAAAAGCTATTTAGATAACCACCAACAGTCTGTCAAATGGCTTAATTCACTATTGCCCCCACTCCCAGCCTCCTTAGGTGTTCCACAAGGATCAATCCTCGACCCCCTTCTTTTTAATATCTTCACAAACCAACTCCGCTCAGCAACCTCTAAAGCCGACATAGTCCAATACACTGACAATACTACTCTAATATGCAATGCACCCAACATCCACCTTCTCCAACAAAAAGCCCAAGAAGCCTTCTCTGAAATAGAGAACTGGCTTAACAACCCACAACTCATATTAAATCCCAGGAAAACACAACTAATGCTATTTCACCCTACTAAGACTAGCAACCCTGCCTTCTCTATACTCTCTGCCAACAAAACTCAAATCACCCCCATCACGAAGGCTAAACACCTAGGAATTACCATTGACCAGCAACTGAAATTCACAAAGCACATATCAACAACCATCACTAAAGTCCACAAAAAGCTCCCTCTGTCATTGTAAAAGTTATCAAACCCCAAATCTCGAATTGCAATAGCCAGAACCCACCTATCTACTCTAGTTTATGCATCCCTAATGCTAACAAATCTTTACAAAACTGACCTTAATAAACTTTCCATCTGTTAGATCTCACCACTGCCTTTCCCTGCAGTCCTTACACTGACTTGAATACCCTAACCTACTAAGGTACCATCAACTTAACCTAGCTCATCAAATTCTGTACTATCCCAAGAAAAACCCTGACCTGACTGGCATGCTGAACTTCTACAATTGTAATAGACAATTTCAGACCAGCAACAAAGCCTTAATCAAAACCATGCCATGCAAAAACAACCCTGGGGAATCACTATTTGCCCATGAAACTGCTAAAATATGGAACAACCTTCTCCCCGACCTCAGACTACAAAATTCCACAGCCTCCTTCAAGAGCCTACTCAAAGCATACCTCTTTACCAACCATCTATGCAACTGTAATAGACCCCTCTAAATCCTCATCCACTCATAATTTCTACACCCCATCTGTCCCTGGTCAACACATACAACATGCTCTAACTAAGCCTCTCCATATGTGTGCACTTACCTATATATGAATGTACGTGAGTGTGTGTGTGTGTGTGTGTGTGTGTGTGTGTGTGTGTGTGTGTGTGTGTGTGTGTATATATATATATATATATATATATATATATGGAAACTTAAACATATATATATATATATATATACTCTTATTCAATTGAGAAATATCTTGCAATGCTCTACTGAGGTTCTTATCTACTCTCATTGTATATACTCTACATTTATATGTTCAACCAAATGGGGTAATGTCTTCATATTGTATATTAACTAATGTAATATCTACAAATCTGTATGCTACTACTCTGTAATTCTAATCTGCAATTTCTCTTTTGTAATTTTTTCTCTCTGCAAACTTATGGAGCTTTTCTCCACAGGACTGCGCTGAAACTGGACACTTGTTGTCCAGCTGGACTATCCTAGCAAACAAATGTTAAATAAATAAATAAATAAATAAATAAATAAAGACTATTGCATTGGGGATTGTGCAACCAGTATAACACTGAAGTAACTGAAAAACATTAGAAACATGAGCCACAAAGCATTATAGAAAATGATGAAGTCTATATCACATGGGATCACCCATTACCAATATCTCAAAACAACAGATGAGAGGAAAACAGATATAGTAGTCCATGAAAAGAATGCAAAAGCAGCATTGATCATTGAAACTGCTACACCCAGTGACTACAGTGTCTTATATACAGAGAGACAAAAAGTCATGAACTACCTTCCTGAAAAAGTAACCCCCACAGGACACCAGGATTTGAAGGCAGAAATGATGGCAGTGTAGAAGGCCAGTCAGGCAGTTCCAATAGTAGCAGGAGCAACATCTTATAAAAAAAGAATTTACAATCATACTTAGATATGTTACTGATACATGTAATGCTATATGAATTGCAGAAGGAGTTATTACAGGGCACATTGCAGGTGTTGCAAAGAGCACTTCTAGCTAACATCAAAGATTGAAACAACACTAATTTTACGAAGTTTACTCATGCTTTGACTTAGGAATGGGATTGATTCTTGTCATGGTATTAGAAACCCTAAAGACTTGGAGAAATTAAAAAAGCCAACAGCCACCCATCTGAAGAAACCTGGATATAAATATATAAAATAAGAATGGCCCCAGTATAGAAGCTTGCTATCTATGCAATAACCTTGGCAATGCAACCACTGAAAATACATTTCCACTCCCCCCCCCATCCAGTCAGCCAGCTCTTTACAAATGAAATTCCATAATGTCCAAAACCATAGTTCGTAACTGATGTGATAATAGATCTATGTAGCAACGCATCAAAAACTTTAGGTAGATCCAAGTATATTACAGCCAGTAGTATATTATCATCTAAAGCCTGGACCACATTTGAATAAAAACTAATCATATCTGTAACGGTGGTTCTACCCTTTGAAAAAGCATGCTGAAATAGATCAAAATAAAATACAGTTCCATTCTTTATCATCAAGATCATTAAGGTACTTTCACTGTTCATAGAGTGTTACATGCTGCAATATTTTTGAAAAACACATACACAAATAAAAGACAATGTATCAGTCTTTCCTTAATACTGAGTAAAACATTCTATTTCAAATGATCTGGTCCTGGGCTACTTATATAGCTAAGCAGACTACAAACTAACTCCAATGAAATTTAAGGGCATTCCATACATGATTCTGTATCATTTATCTCCTCTTTCCACAAAGAGACATAATTTGACATCTGTGGAAAATAATCCCTTAAGCATTCTTCATTCTTACTGTTTGGTATAATGCCACTGCCTTTATTTATCTCAACTCCAGCAGATTGATCCCTATAACTCCACCATACATACCCATTAAAGGCTTCATTATTATCCCTTACCTATTAATAGAGATTCGCCTCATACTTCCTTATAGCTTCCCTTACGTTCCTACTATATGCTTTATAACTATTAATACTTTTCTCTGTAGATCATTCTCTCATAACTTTTTCTTTCTTTCTTCCTTTCATTCATAACCTTTCTTAGTGCAACAGTCACCAGGTAGGTAACAGTTTCTTCTTCCCCTCATATTTTATTCTTTACAGGAACAGATTTGTGATTTTTTTTTTTAAACAAATATTCTACATCTGTTGTAAATCTAAACCCTTACATTTCTCATTCTATTTTCAATTGTTTGTGTCTTTTTTACTAGTACTATAATTCACCTTATACTTTCCTCTATTTTTGGAATATATTTCATATTATCAGATCCAGTAATCTTACATTTAGTTGCAATGTGAACCAAATTCCATTAGCTTTCATAATCTCCATATCAGATATCATGTTTCTAGGTGAACATTGAACTACAACTAATGTGCTTCTGTTTCGAGTGGATTGATTAACTTGCTAAAAAAAAAAAAAGAAAAAGAATATATATATATATATATATATATATATTAGTACAATCTCTAACAAATTATTAGAAACAGACATATTGAACCAATTAATACTGGGTAAACTTAAATCCCGTCCAAAAAATACAATATTTACACTTGATTGACCTCCTTAATTAATCTACCCATTCATTGTTTCACCTAAGTGTATACTTGGGTAAGCCAATGATTTGTGCTTTAACAAAGTTGCCCTTAGTCAACATGGAAATTATCTCAGATTCTGACTACGGAATCCACTAGTGGCATTAAGGTCATTCCTCACATACATTGACACCTCCCCCTCTCCTTTCATTTTAGATATTATGAAATGCCAAATATCCAGGAAATTCCATTTGTTTACTTATACCATTGAGCCAAGTTTCAGAAATTATTCCTATACCTAGTTTTTCCAGTTAATAAAGGGATTGTAATTTATCAGTCTATTCAAATTTCTAGCATTAAAAACAACAAGTAATGAATAGTTTACAGGGTTGGTGGTTGGCATAATGGAAAAGACGTTTATCTTACAGACACAAGGTACACAGTGTCATTCTCACCTTTGAAAGGAAAACTGACTATACCTAAAGTGGTCAGCAAGTGCAGGTAGCCTAGTATTTACCTATGAAGCTATTTATTACCCTTCTAAAATGTCTACCATTTACCACCTGATTGTTTCCAGTTCTAAACAAATCCTTAAATAATTTGATTCAAGACAACATTTGCTTGATGACTTAAATAACATTCAGCTGCAAAATACCTTTCCTGTCATATCATATATTCCCATAAGTATAACTTATTTCTTTCTTTTTTTTATTCTTTTATTTTATTTGTTTATAGTAGTACAAAAAAGCAACTGACAATAACTTATTTATTTCAAAAATCAACCTTATTATCCCACTAATCAAACTTGCAATAGAGATTAATGTCAGACCATATTTACTTGCAGGATGAAAATTCTCAGAAAAACACATTTTGCACTGCTCATTTTGTAGTGATCAACAATCAGTTTCACATCTTTTAAAATCTCCTCAGGCTCTGTCCCACCTACATCATTGTTTCATCTACATATTGTTTATATACTAATACTGTCTCTCCTTATCTATTAACCTGAAAACTTCCTCTCTAATATCTGTCATTGCAGTCCCATGCACAGTAGACACTATTACATGTTGCTTATCTGTTCTAGTGAGATAAAGTTTTATACCCCTAAACACAGAGTCACCTACAAAAATTTGATTTGAATATTTTTTCTTTGCATTTTTTATTGACTATGGCTTGTATGTCACTTTGCTTAATTTCTTCATCCTCCTTTGAATGTTCTTCCATTAATAAGTCATTGTCACTGTCTACTATATTTAATTCCATTATTTCATCTGCCCTTGCCTGTTGTAAAGCAAGAGCAATGATACTGGACTGATAGCCCAGTGCTGCAAAGTGCAAGAAGCAGATATTTGAGACATACAGTATTACCATGGAAGTGGGGGGGGGGGGTTAACTGCAGTTCCCAATGTTACATCAATCGCACACATCACTGGAGGAAGGCTTAAAGAGAAACATCCCACTACAAGCTGTAGTATCATGGTGTCTTAGCTAGCCCATCCCATTTGGGGAACATGGCAGTTAGAACTCCATAGAAACTGTGTGCAAGGAATGGCTGATGTGCAGGGATCTCCCAAGAAAAAAAAGAGAACCTCTTCACACAGGTCATACCAGGCAACTTTCAATCCATAGGAGCAGCTGACAATAGGAATATCTGGAGCTGGCAGTGAGGAAAATAAATTGTAGTTGACTACTTCATAGATTCTTGTAATGGGAGATTATTTCAAATAAAAACTAAAAACACACTCATGGAAATGTCACGTAAAGCACCCCACGAGGTTCTATCCTTTGACCTCTTCTCCCTATGAAATGTTGAAGGTGGACTCAAACTATAATCTTGGCTTTTCTTTAGGATGACCATGGCCAACACATCCTGCAAACTGGAAGGCAATTTTCACTGTATATATTGCTCTTTGGCATTAAGGAAAAAAGCTTAAACAATTACAACATACTCATCCATCTTTAATCTTTCAGTTGCTGAAATTCATATTAAAAATACTTTGGTGTCTACCTAGGTCCTTCACTTTCATTAGATTCTGCAACTAAGCACTTCAAAGTCGAAAGTCAATAATATGCTATGCATCTGTTGGAAAACCTTATAGCATCTCTCCAAGTACTTGAAGCACAATATGCAAGTTTATTTTACTATGAACAAGGTGTGTGAGCACCACTGTTACTCTCTCAAAACAGCAAAGCTACCTTTCTAAAGAATGAAGAGATAATTTACTACTATGCAAATTGTTATTCAAATTAAAATAGCCAGAAAGCTGCCCAACATTACCTCAGAAATGTATTACCAGCATTTGGCTGCTTAATATATCTTAATAATGGATACAACAAGAAATGATATACACATTTGTGTAAATAGCTATTATTTTATGTTACCAAAATAGTCCACAGCACTCATTAAGGTTACAATCAGATGAGTCGATGCTACCTGCCTCCATGGCACAAAGGGATGCAGCCATGACTGAGAATTATGTGGCTGGGTTTGATTAGTGACCCTGCACTGAAGAAGCCAACTAGGGGCAGGAAGGAGTGAAATGGCATGGCCCACTCACCACCCTTACCGGAGGTGGATTGTTCAAATGTAGGAGTACAGTTGGTGATGCAATTTACCTTGTGGAGACCTGAGTCACCACCCAGGTTTGGGAAATAGGGTTGTGTGATTGAAAATGCCTCTTGTGGAAGTAAGGGGACTCTCTTCATTGTCAGCCAATTGCATATCCCCTCTTTGGCACTTCATTGAGTGTGAATGGGAGATAAAGTTATAGCATACAAAAACTCAAGTAACCCTAATGACTATCGAAATGATGGCCTCTCTAGCTGACTCTTGCCCAGTGATGAGGGACAAATGGGCCAATTGATTGTAAGCAGGCTTGATGATCACCAGACAGCAGGGATAAAAATGAGTTAAAAAGTAAGATGATACAGTGCTGCTTTGAAGACTAGCTAATAAACTAAATTAAAGTTATCATGTCTTATCATTGCTTGGACCTAAGAGATGCAACCTCCTATCCATCTCAGTTAGATAATCCACAAAGTTAATCCCTGAGATCATTGCTGTGTAACCATGTAAAGGAAAGGAGTTGAAGCAAGTGCTTCCCACATCTTCATCACACTCAGTTTTATATGAAGATGCCTGCCCACACCAACCATCCCATCTGTTTTTTTCTTTTTTAAGATAGTATTTCATATTAAAGTCTTCTGGTAACATCACTCCTCCTCCTCGCACAACGTTATTCTCCTCTTTTCATCACTTCTCATGATCATACTCTCTTACATACAGTGTCTCTCTCCCTCATCTCTTCATTTACCGTTTCAGACATTTCTCTGTTTCCAAGCCATTTCACTAATTCAGCATGTGACTGAAATAGATGGTTACTATATATCTGGCTATGCATTAATGAAATATTCCAGTCAGCAATCATGAACTTTATCAAATAAATAACATTTAAAAAAATCTGCAGTTTCTAAATAATGTGCGCCCATATCGTGTATCAACAGGAATAAGCCAACACTCAATGTCCCAAGGCACACTAACATAAGTGGACACATGCTGCTCAACAAAGCTCACATGGTGAAGTCTAATCCTAAACAATGGACAAGGGCAAAACAGTTCACACTTCTTACCTTGTCCTGGCCTAGGCATTTGACACAACACCCCACTCAGGCATTGCTGACAAACTCAAGAGGTTAGGTATAAACCCTTATGTCACCTACTGGATAGCCAGCTGGCTCATAGGACTCAGGAAATTAGAACTGGGAAGTCCACCTCTATAGAAAGGTCAGTCACCGGTGAAGTACCTCAGGGACTGGTCCTGGGATCATTCCTTTTGGTCATCTAATTCTCTGAAGTCAAGGTCAAAGTCAAGGGCCTTTGGCTGTCCAAATCTGCAGATGACTGCAAATTAGAATCAGTCATAGAATCTCCCTCATCGACACTAAGATTTTCCAAGAAGGGCTGACACAGACAAATAATTGGTGTCTGATCAATGGACTAAAACTAAATGCCAAGAAGTGTATGACAATATCATTCAGGATTTCCTGCGGCATGCACTGTCAGAGATGCTGGGTGGGTGGATCAATGTGACGAGGGAGATGATTTTTCTGAGCTATGATACAGAAGCAGAATTGCCTAGACATGATAGTTGCCAAAAAAGCAATTACTAGAAAATGGAAATCAAAATCTAAACCAACTATATTTGAAGTAGTGAATATAGTAACAGAGATAAAACAACTGGAACCGAGATCCTTAGAAAATTGTAGGAACAAACAACACAGGAAAAAAATGGGAATTGTGGAAACAATATATACAAGGGAGGAATGAGGTTTAAAAGAAGACAGGACTTAAATGAGCTATGTAACATTTAACTAAAAATGATTGAGTAGATTATAAGTGATGTATAATGTTTGCAACTGGGAGTTTGTCAGTATGGTTTGTGATGTAAAATACTTGCAACTAGGATTGTGTCAGTGTGGTTTGTTTTCATTTATATAAATGTATGACAGATTATGTTGTAAGTGATGGTTTAATAAAGATGCTTCTTGTTTAAAAAAGGGGGCAGGAATTAAATAATTTATGCAATATTGCTTAGGTTATACAGCCTATCTTGACCTCGCCAAGGCTTTCGACACCATCCCCCATTCTGGAATTATAGCTAAACTCACTAAACTAGGTATAAACCCTATGTCACAAGATGGGTTGCCAACTGGATCACAGACAGAACCCACACTGTAAAAGCTGCAGACTCCAAATCTGACCTTAGAGCAATGACAAGTGGTGTACCACAGGGTTCCGTCCTGGGACCTCTCCTGTTTGGTATCTACTTCTCTGAAGTACAGGCTAACACAGAAGGCCTCTGGCTAACGAAGTTTGCAGATGACTGCAAACAAGGAGCCATAGTCAAGTCCCCAAATGATGTGGACATCCTACAGAAAGGCCTCACTGAGACAGATGCCTGGTGTCAGAGCCATGGCCTCAAGCTCAATGCCAAAAAGTGCAGTGTCATCCCCTTTGGTAAAAATTCTGTTCCCATGAACTACCACATAGGTAGCAATCTACTTAACACCGAATGTGTGATAAGAGACCTTGGGACCCAGGTGGACAGTAGTCTCTCCTTTGATAGTCACATCGCCACAGTAGTCAGGAAGTCCTTCTACGTGGCACACCTCATCATAAAAGGGTTCTCATCCAGGAAAAAAGAGGTCACTGTTCCCCTCTACTCGTCACTCATTAGACCCATTATAGAGTACAACACCCCTTTTGGAATGTACCTCACAAGACATCTGCAGCAGCTGGAAAAGCCACAGATGTACCTCACAAAGAGGATTACTGGCCTCAAACAAATGCCCTACACTGACCGCCTCAAAAAACTCCAGCTTTACTCTGTAGCATATCGCCTACTCTGAGGTGATTTCTGCCTAACATATAAAGCTATATCAAACCCAGAGCTGCTGGACATGCTACACCTAAAGAAATCCCAATCCCTCCAAGCTACACGCTCTAGGGACCTAAACCTTGTCACCACAATAAACAGGACTTGCTGGAGGGATAGATTCCTGTCCTAGAGACTTCCTATACTCTGGAACAAGCTACCCATCCATGTCAAGCAAAGTTCTTCATTAGCACTCTTCAAGAAAAATCTTGATGAGTGGATGGGAAATAGGAAATACACCCCGGGGATCACTTCTGTGTCTCTGCTGGACAGTGGCACAGGAAAATAACTTTCTTGGGTGGCATAAGCTATGGAACCTTGCTGGCTAGGCTTACGTAGGCCCTTGGGCCGATAGCCTAGTACCTACCTATGAACCTATGTGAAGTATAATGTTTGTTAATGATGATTTGTTAATGGAGTTTGATTACTTTTGTATAAATGTAAAACTTCATATGTCACAAGTGATAATTCAATAAAGGTGTGCTAAAAAAATATCATTCAGGAAGTCAGCCACCCCTAGTAACTACCATATTGACAACATACCCCTAAAATTCAACCCAGTAGTCAGGGACTTAGGACACAATTAGAAAATAAGCTAGCCTTTACCATTGCAGGTCTATGATAGTGAAGAAATAATTCTATGTTGTGCAACTTATAAACAAAGGTATGGCACCTAGGCACAAGAAGGTCATTGTTCCACTGTATTCAGCACTCATCCGACCTGTCATTGAGTACAATGCCCCCTTTGGTATACACCTAACCAAGCACATCCAACAAATGGAACATCCTCAGAGGGTTCTCATTAAAATAATACAGGGTATAAATAACATGTCATATGCAAACCACCTCAACATCCTCTCCTTGTATTCTGTCTCCTACAGGATGTTGATGGGAGATATATGCCTGACATACAAGTCATGTTCAGACCTCACTCTGATGGACCTCCTGCATACAGCACAAGAATTACTTGTTCTAAAGACTTAAACCTTGCCTGTGATACAAACAGGACCTGCTGGAGAGATAGGTATGCATTCCAGAGACTACCCTCTTCTATGGAACATGCTTCCGATCAATGTGAAGCAGAGCTCTTCCCTAACCCAATTCAAGTGTAACTTGGACAACTGATAGTCTGTAATGGATGCAGGCAACCTGAAAATTGTTAATCTGCCAGATTCCTGCTTACAAATGTTTCATTTCCCAAGTCCCTGCTTACACTATCAAGCATAGCAAAAATGTTGGATGTATGGCTAGGCTTAAAAAGGCCCCAGTGGTCATTAACCTAGTACACACCTATGAACCTAAGTAATCAGACAAACCTCTTCTGTTATCTAATCACCTGATAGAAAGGAATGATCATCTGACAAAATATTTGGATAATCAAAATTCTGCAACACTATAACCCTCATCAGGACCAGCAGCTGGCTGGCTGGATGGATGGAACATTTAACAATAATAAACCATTTAAAAGTACATTACAAAAAAAAAGGCATTACTGATAAATCACATTGTCAAAATGTACTCAACAATATTAATAGTTATACTTGAGAGGAAGCTGCTGCACCCCAATGTCATATGTGTGCACATATAGATGTGCAAACACACACCTCCTTAAATGTTCTCTATCCAAGGTCACCATAACAGTGACCACATATATCCAGTATAACCACCACAGATGACATACAGCTACCTGAAACATTTGTAGAATAGTAGTCCTTTGACCCATAGAGCATGTATTCCACATTCCAAGATGGCAGATGTAAAAGACTCCATAATGATTGGCATCATTCTTCATCAAACTGAAAAGCTGGTGACTACCACACAATGAAATAGTCTACATTCAGTGTTTACATATTACATCCCAGACAGCTTTGTCACCACCAAATGATTAAGAGTGCAATATACCTCATCAACTGTCAACAGTGAAGACATAAAACTCCAAGGATTTTGACCACTTCCACTCATGAACAGCACTCCCCCTCCCCACATACACAAACAGACACACTTCTCCTTTATATGACTTACTATTGAATTCACTGTTCACTACTCTTTGCTACTATTCAGGATAAGGGAATTCCCCACCCCAGCAGTTGCCTCATCCAGTGAACTGTGACCCTGACTAAGTGTGCAATGTCTCACACTTGGTATTGATCAGCTTTCTAGCTTCTACCATTGACACCCATTATCCTTTACCTAACTCAGAATACACAGCAAAATAAGAAGTTCTCATTTACATTACAAGTGAAATCTCAACCCTTACAAGCAGCTTTCATTGGATATGGCATGACCAACTTTTCATCTAGCCTGCTATAGTACAACGCGTCAAAATCATGTTGTCAAAACCGCCAAGTTAAAATATAGACAGCAGTGTAAGTATAGTCTGGCTTGACTAGAATCCATGCAAGACCATGTATGCTAGCTATGTGTTGTGAATTAATTTATACCTGTTTAATTCTTGATGATTCACATTTGGGGTCAGTCTTCTGAAAAAAGTTTCCTTCTGTGCTATGCACATGCTCTGGTAGTATGGGTTGGAAATTCAAAACATGGGGGATTCACTCTCTGTAACACTACAGGCAGTATATATTTATATGACCGGCACTGGTGATACTTGCTTTTTTTCTGCTAAAGAAGGTAGACAGAAGTTAGAATATAACAAAAGCTCACACTTTACAGTAACTACTTAACATTAGCAACCATTCCAGTTATCCATACATAACCACCTCTAGTGTAAATCTGTTATAGGGTCTGTCTTACTTATAGACTCCATGATTTCTCCTTTCACCACAACTTGAAAAGCTCCTTATGAAGGAAACCATACGCTCTTGTTTCTCTAGCCTAGGCATTACTTCATAGTATCATAGTATCACAGTAGAATGCTAGGCTATCAACCCAAGGAGCCATTTAAGCCTAGCCATGTTGCCCAGTAAAATTTGATACATTTTGGTTCCCAAGGGTTTTTGGAGTATATACACTTGGGTATGGGTGACACAGCATTTACAAGATTCATCTATCTAATAGAGACATAGGTCTCAGACCAGTGAGATAGTTATTGTTTCCCATCCACTGATACAAGTTTCACTTAAATAAGTTTCAGAGAAAGTTGAGCCTCTGAGACATATAACTGTCCTTCCAGCATTTCCCATTTATGTTGCAGGCAAGGCTCATGTCCCTGGATTGGGTGTTTCTGGTTATCTTTGTTTTACAGATGTGAAACAGGCTCATTAAGGCTTTATTGGAGGATACTTTGTAGGCCAGTCATAGGTCACCACTCAGCAGCCTGTACAAGACTGACTATAAGGACAAGGCTTTGAGGCAGTCTGTAGAGGACCACACCATGCCTTCTTTTCATGAGGAATCTCTGAGGAGGCACCAGTTGTTGCATATGCCTGGCCAGGTACTCACTGAAGGGGGCAAAGATTGGTCTTATCAGAGGAGAGAAGAAGGGAACACTAACACATTTGGACCTAGATGCCATACACTCCTGCTTATAAGTTGTGCTAGTACACACATGATGGTCAAATGCCAAATTCCCGACTACAGAGTCTACTCTTAGGGGAGTATTAGCAATGTAATAGTTTGCAGGGGTGGTGCTCTTTCCAAAAGATACTATGATGCACTTTTGACATTCTTGGAAGAAACTAGTGTCAGTCTTGGGGGGGGGGGTTCGATCACTGCATCCTATTTGCAATCATCTGCAAACATGGCCAGAAAGAGGCCCTTGATATTAGCCCTGCCCCCAAAGAAGGCTCCCCTATTCTAACTTTTTGGGTCCTGTCTGTAAACTAGCTGGCTATCCAGCGGGTGATGCACAGGGATATATCTAGTTTACTGACGTTTTCTACAACGCCTGAGTGGGATATTGTGTTAAATTCTTTGGCCAGTTTGAGGAAGGTAGTATGCACCATTTTACCCTCATCCTTTGCTTTGGTGACCTTTTTGATGAAGTCCATCAGGATGAGTAGGCAAGACTTGCACTTGCCAAACCTGAACTAATTTGGGACAGTATTTGCATATTACCTATGCCAACATTTAGAATATCCACTGTTATTTTCCCCATAGCTTTGCATATCAGGCTAGTCAGACTTGTGAGTCAATAATTTCCCAGGTCCATGGATGGCCCACCTTTGTGCAGTGGGATAATCATTGCATTCCTCCAACCATTGGCACAAAGCTTGTTTGCAGTTAGTGGTCCCAATTGTTCATGTTTCATGCTCTTAAGAAGGCATCCTAGAATATTAGCAGGACTCATCAATGCAGTGTTCATGGCCTTAGATACCTTCTTTAGAGTGCCTTTAGCACCTGCTCTCTGGTGATAAATGGGGGAGTTGTGAATGTGGGTATTTCCACAGGAGCATCTTGTGGAGACAGTGGATAAAACTGGAGCTAAATTAGTTGGTCAGGAGATTTGCTATACATTCCAGCTCCATATAGTTGGCACCATTTAAATTAATTTGGTACATTACTATGTACTGGCTTTGAGGTTGCGAACATAGCTGAAGAAAGCTTTGTGATTGTCCTTGGCTTTGGAAGCTAATTTTACCTCAAATTTGGCTTTAGTGGACTTTATTAGCCCCTGAACTGCTTGTTTAGTTGATTAGGGTTTTTTTACCTTTGCTGGGCAATGCATCTTCTGCGGAACATGTTTATTATTGTTTGCTTATGTACTCTTTGTCAAAATTATAATTGTAACATGTTTTAATGTTTCTGTTTACTTTGAAACTTTTCTCCCTGGACCTTCGCTGAAAATGGACATGCATCCAGTTGGACTATCCCAGTCAACAAGTGTAAAATAAAATAAAAAATAAAATAAAAATGTTGCTATGCATTTCTTCCTTTTGTTGTACAACCTACTGATGCTGGGATTCCACCAAAGCAGCTTGTTTTTTTTTTTTTTTTTTGAGTTGATCTCGTACTTAATCCAGATAGGTAAAGCTGTCTCTATGCAACTGCTAATATGATTATACAGGGTTTCTGTGAACGATTCCGCATTGGCAGTGATATTCTTAAGATTTCACTTAACTCATCTCTTCACCCCTTCCCTTCTGTTGCCATCTCTCCTTCAGACTCTTGTTTTACAAAATCAGATTGTATTCAGTTCTCTACCTCACCCTTAGTTTCCCCTCCTTTTGATTATCTTTTCCCTTTCATCTTTCTGAGCTTCTAACTCTTTGCCAATGTCTGTAAATATTGTCAATTGTCTAGCATGAAGGATCCTATCTGGTAGTTGCTTTACAACTTTGTTCACCGCTATGCATAATGCTTAAATGTGCTCTGTGCATTTTGGTTACTTTGCAATCAATCAGCAGGGCTATAAATGGCTCATGTGGGTTAGTGCTCTAGCCTGGTTAAAATAAATAAATAAACAAATATGTACATACATACAAGCAGTGCGGTTGAGCGAAACTGAAAATTATGTCTCACTTAGAAACTCCAGACACAAAGATTCCCAGCAAGAAACATATATGCTTAAGTTAATTTAAAGGACAGCTGGTAGTCTGGATTGCTAAAACTTTAATGCAAATCACACAAGTGTACAACATAAACACCAGCTGACAGCTTAGAGGTTCAGTGAGGCATGCAACACAGCTCTCCTATCACATTTTAATCAGATCCATGGAGTCAAACTTTCCATACTGTTTATCTGCAGCCTCAGATTTATAATACTTAACAACTGTCAGCTGTAAATAGGAGCACAAGACCCTTACATGTAAGGTTAACTAGTTAAATAGGTCTTTTTTCAGCCCAACTGTGCCAGTGCTTACATGCAGTTCAGTTCTCTCAGCCTGGGTCATTATTAGCACAGGAACATGATGTGGAAATCAAATTCTAAATCCAAACCAACATAAACATTACAGTTAAGCTGCTCAGGGCAATGATCCAGGCCTTGAATGCAGAGTTTTAACATTCTGAACTGAAACTTTTAGGGAACTTGTTATCTGTCTTTCGCCCTTGCGTCAGTTGAGCAGCTAGCTGTGATTTTTGTTTATGTATTTAAATAATTATTAAATGCACCATTGACTAAACACTGACATACATATTCCCTAAAAAGACTGCACCTAGCCCTGATGGCATTGGTTCACAGTTCTTCCATGATTTATGGAAACAGTCTGAGACATTCTTTGTAAAGTCTTAAATTATATATTTAAACAAAATATGGACTTTAAGATGTTTAGAAATAAGCCAGTTATAGTAGCAATATGTAACCTAGAAAAGAGTACATGTAGTTCAGTAGTAAACAAGACTGTTGTCTGAACTACAGTAATTCAATTGTCACAAAGGTATTGAAGCTGCGACTCTAGAACAGTATTAGGCAGCTGGTTGGTTTAAATTAGACAGCAGTCTCTTAAGTAAGAGTATGACACAATTACAGAGTATCTTCCTGGCATATCTAGAGTGTATTTTCTAGAGTTTGGTAACCATTACTGTAAAACACAGAAAAAGTATTCAACATTTGTTTGCAAAATGCACAGAACACATTAAGCATTATGCTCATTCCAATTACTTCAAATGGACTGTTCAGATTGTCTGTCAACTCCAAAGTGTAGAAGAATATTCCAGTGCATACTTACTACACTGCGTATACAACAGGAATGGTATCCAGTACACAAATAACACACTGGATACACAAGAGGGATGGTATCCAGTATACATATATTACATACATTGGGTACACAACAGGAGTGGTATCGAGTACACACACACATTACATTGGGTACACAAGACGGGTGGTATTCAGTACACACACATTACATATATTGGGTACACAAGACGGGTAGTATCCAGTACACACATATTACATTGGGTCCAGAAGAGGACTGGTATCCAGTACACACACATTACACTGGGTACACAAGACGGATGGTAATCAGTACAAACATATTACATGTGGTACACAAGAGGGATGGTATTTTCCTAAATCTCAGATTCCATTAAGATAGCATTAATGTTTCATTGCACACTAACAATACAGGACTGTAAGCAATCAAATGCTTGGAAGCTCCACTTAAAATTTACAATCATATCAGTATATATATATATATATATATATATATATATATATATATATATATATGCTTATGGGTTTTATGCTTAAATGCATCAACAAATGCTTTAGAGTTATGGATGGGCACTTCGGTTACTAGGCTATCAGTCTGTAGACTACTATACGTCTAGCCAGTAACCAGAAGTAAACAACAAACTATGCACCTTGTGCCTGTGAGGTTAAGGTCTCAGTCATTATACCAACCCTCTCATAGTATACTTGGACTGCATGGTAGTGCAGCAGAAATTCAGACACTCCAACATTTGGATTTTGGCCTGTTTAACACATTTATATAAGGTAAGTTACTCATCATTACTAAAATAACTGTACAAAAACAGTAACATCTGTTTTCAAGATAGGCACAGAATAATAAGAGGGGCTAGCATTTTATTGTTATTGTCAACTACTGCAAAAACTTGCCGTATCAGTGGCTCAACAGATAGCATACTTTCCTTTGGTACTAGAACACCATAAGACTGTCGGTTCTATTTCTACTCCAGGTGTTTGGACTGGGATGCTGTACTCCTAACTGTGTCATCCTTTGGATGAGATGTAAAATCATCATCCCATCTGCTTGAGTTGGTGGCAGCTCAAGTGGATGTAAATGATCCCATAGCACCTATTAAAAAGAATAGAGGAAATTTCCTAATAACCTGGCCAAATTTTGTATGTTAATACAATATGTTTGTGCATATACTGCAACTTGCTTGTCTTTATCTGTTTGTAAGTTTGGAGCTTTTCTCCCCAGGCCTCCGTTGAAAATGGACATGTATCCAGTCAGATTATCCCGGTCAACAAATGTAAAATAAAATAAAATAAAAAAAAATGTTCCCAATAATATCACCTCATGTCACTCTTGAACAGAGACTACTAGCCTAGAGGGACCAACATGTTCTAAAAGAATAAATATTGCCAACAGCAGTCTTGTAAAAGAAAAGAAGTTAGAGAAAAACAGGATCTGTTTCATAGTTTTTTTTTTTGGGGGGGGGGTCATTGGACTTCCACCCAGTGCTGGGGCAAGAGCTGTTTGGAGGAGGCTGTCATTCATACAGTCATAAGGATGGTTTGTGCCATCATCAGCACTATAGCAACTATGAGAATGTCTAATGGTCTAATCCCACCCCTAGATAGGTGAGGGGATATGTGATCTGTGTCACTGTGGAAACATGCAACTTTTTCCCTACATGGGTACATGTTCCTGCACACCTACCATGCAAATTACCATCTATTGTTAACTTGGTGGGTTTAATTCCTACCCCTAGGACATAAATTTACATCCCAGCCCCCTCTTCCAATAGACATGCGGCACATTGCTAGCTCCACCCTGCTTTCCACTATAATATGAGTACACCTATCCTGCCCTGCCAGCTCCATGAGTGACATGAGCTGATAATCAATCCTGAGTCACCTGAACTGTACCATTGGCATTATTCTACTAGGCCACTGGAGATGAAGAAGATATTATACTGAACTTTAAGACAATGTAAAATGAAAAGTAACTGCACCCAAACTGCTACTCTTGGGCTGATGTCACTCACACTCCATTCCAGACTCAGAATCCATCACTTGTTTCTGAATTTTCTTTTCATTTGGAAAAGAAATTTAAAATAAATAAGATCATTTGAATTTCCCAAGTCTGCTATAGGAAAGAAAAAGTACTTCCTGAATGTGGGTCATCATGCAGGTCGCATTGATAACACAAACTCAATGTCGTCTTACTGGTGTTGGAAAACATGTTAGGAATGAACCCAGTGATGTTAACTGAGATATTATTGCTGTTTCTTTAGGGTTAATACTTATATTTGCTCAACCCATTACATTGCTATTAATGAAATCTGTTGAATAGAAATACTAATGGTCCAAGCATTTCAAAAACTCACAGGTAAGGGAGGGCCAGTTAACAAAGCCTCTGAGTCACCTTTTTGAACACGTGCAGTAAACTGCACTTCTCCTTTACACTTGTATCACTAATACTGTAGTGCTTGGAAATACTGAAGTCAAGTGAATGAGCAGCAATTGATTTGCAGACAAAGTAGAACACCAGAGAAGCAGACAAACAGATAAATGTTGAAACAGTTTAGTAAAGACTGGCTGTTAATAAAAGTAGCTTCAGAGGTTTACAATATTTTGTTTTTGAATTCTTTTGCAGTTTATTTATTATAAGTCGTAAGCCCTAATTTAAAAATAATATAAAACTTATGAAGAAATACATTCTTTCCCATCTGTAAACGCCTAACAACAAACTGTTATAGCATACACACATGCCGGTGAGAGTTCAGCCAAGATATTACGTCAACATATTGAGAAACTAAGTCCATTTTCTGCATGCACAGACAAGAGGATATACAATGTCATCCACTACATGCACTCTTTCTTTACAAAAGTTTTCACTTAAAATTCACATTGTAGGTGAAATAATTCTAACAGACACAACACACGACTTGGGGAAGGCTCTGTCCATAAACATTGTTTCAAGTTAGAAACTTCCTAAAGCAATAGATTTTTTATCTGAAAACATTCCCATCATCCTAACAAACTGGCCCTTAACTATACTCTTTTTGTTGTAAAGGGTAGCAGCTACTGAAGAATAAAAATGTGTTGGAATAATTGGGTTTGTGGAAATTTAACATTACTTTTCTTTATCTTAACATCCAAGTAAGTAGTCTGCATTCATGACGTAAGTGAACTTTAAAACTGATGTAGTACTTTTAAGAAAATCTATAAATTATTTTAAGTCAATTTCAGTCCCAGACCAAAACAAACAGATGACATCAAGGTAACACCTACACAATTTCCAAAATTTGAGATATTTTTTGGAGGGGGGCACAAACTTGTTTTCCAAAAAACTAAGAAAATATTTGCACAAATTGGGGTGCATGCAACACCCATAGCAAAGCCTTTGCATTATAAATAATCTTCTCCTTTAAAGAAAATACAATTATTATAAAGCACTGTCTCATGAATGAAATATCTAAAATGTACACAATCAATAAAATCTACTTGTGAAACCACTTTACTGAACCATTCTAAACCCGTGGTGTGGGGAATAACTGAAAACAAATTAATTACATCAATAGTAACAAATTTAAGATCCAGGGTGTCACAAAAGAAGGTACTGCCAGCCCAGCTGTCTGGAATTTTTTAAATGGTTATGTGTCATTTGTGAATGTCAACATGCTTCATGTAAGATACTTGTGTTACAAATGTATTAGAACTGTATGTTATGTGGATATCAAACTGCTGGTACAAAAGTGTGTGTTGAAAACAGTCTGTAAATTACTGAGCTTAAAAATGTAACCACAGTGTACTTTACTGGAAAAGAACAGAAATGTGCATACACTATTGTAACTGTTTAGATGTATACATTTTAACAAGGGAAACTGGAACACAAGAGGTTAACTTCAGAAAAATAGCTGAAATTAAATTACTTTATGGCTATGTAATAAAAGGATGTTATATTTCAGTTTCAATGCAGCATCAGAAACAATGTCTAGAACTAGAACTTTTCTGTATTATCTTGGAAGTGTTGTATGGCTTCCATTTGCCAAATATGTGAGGTCTATGTGTTTTCACATGTAGATGCTAAATGCTACCAGCTGCATCAGTGGGGATTTTCACCTCTGATAGAGTCAGATGACAAGAAGTGATGTCATTCTGCAAGCTATCCCAACAGTAATATTTGAGGTATTAATTTAAGAACAAACTGAGAGAGACTGAGTATTCTGTATTTTGTCTTTGACCTGACAAGAAGATCCATTCACCACACATCTGCCTTGCTCTGTAAGTAAGTCTAGGGAACAGTATAATTCTCTTAGATACAGTCAGGAATATAGCAAAGTTTAATTTAGATTTATTTATTTATTTATTTGAGACTGTCCTGCAATGTTGTTTTACATATTTCCTGTGATTTTTAACTCTGGTGTTACTGTGATTATATACTATTTTCTTGTTCTTTTATTATTTATTATTAAATATATTTAAACCCTTCATTGTGGCTGATATTTGTGAGACGTATTTAAGTTCTATGAGTACTTGCATATTTATTTGGTGATACTCTGTAGGTCACTCCTAATAGCCTTGCTCTTGGTCATACTACCATTTGTATTAACAGTAACATTACACAGTAAGATTGAACACCCTTTGTTAAGGGCCTTAAAGTAGTTGATAAAGAGTCGGCTGGGGGCAGTGATAACTACCTTGTAGTTTGGGCAGAAGGGGGCATAAATAGTAAACCTGTGTCAGCTTTTCCCAGCTGTGTATGTGTGTGTGTGTGCTACTTGGGCAGAGACACAAAGCACTGGTTGGACACAGAGGGTATTGTAGGTCTTTACTTGGTCACTCAGCTGACATCTCAACTCTATAGCTATGCCAGTGGGGAGTCTTATTGGGGATATGGAGAAAGAGGGATAAACCAGCACCGAACTGACAGTGGTTTCTGTGTGCTCTTAAGGGAAACTGCACTTGATGCAGACAACTGCATCTGGAAATACTGTGTCATCCTCCCAATGTACATCCCCCACTAGTGCTAGTGGTGAGGATTGAGGCTCCTTGATTACTGATCCAGTGGTGGGACATCACAAGGGGT
The DNA here is from genome assembly GCF_019279795.1 of Protopterus annectens. Classification (NCBI taxonomy): domain Eukaryota; kingdom Metazoa; phylum Chordata; order Ceratodontiformes; family Protopteridae; genus Protopterus; species Protopterus annectens. The sequence continues at coordinate 594,119,090 of NC_056730.1, read as the reverse complement.
CAGTAGGTCTTCCTTAACATCCTTTAAAAATTGCCAAGAATCATTCAATAAATACGAAATATTTGCATAAAAACTTTCAGTTTAAAATCTACACAGGTAGCTAGTGGCTGTGCCTTAGATTGACTGGCATCTGCTATAGGACACACTGATGGGTCATAAACCAATTTGTGGATCTTAGGTATACCAAAAATACCTGGAATGGCCAGCTTTTTAACAGTCAAGCAATTAAACAAATCTTGCTTAAATATAAATCCTCTGACATCAAATCTATATTTCTATATGCAATATTCAATTCATTGTGAGATCGCTGAAAATAAGTTTCATTGTTCGTCAAGATACATACATCTTATTCACATAATCAGCATTGTTCATAATGACTACCACCCAGTGAAGTTTCATAAATCAACACCTCTTGTCCCTGGAAATATATAGCTAGTAACTTCTTTTGTCTTGTGAGAGATTAAACCAAAAATGTTTTCTCCTTTTAACTTTTAAATAATCAGAAGCCAAAAAGAACACACCAACCACCTTGTAAACCACGATTTATTCCAATATGTTGAGCGCTTTCTTCCCCACTAAAGGGACTTCCTCAGAACAATATAAAACAAACACCCAGTTCTTTTTATACTCCACCCTAATGAAACAATTAAGTCACTAATTGTTAACACCATCAAAAACAATTCATCAAAAAAAAATACATCAGGTAATACATTTAAAAGTACATTTAAAACAGACAAAACAAATTCACAAATTGTAATTAAAAACTTTGACATGAAAACTTCATTGTTTTTATATTTAACATATATAAAAAAAAAAATATATATATATATATATATATATATATATATATATATATATATATATATATATATATATATATATATATATATATGATGTTGGGTTACCAACATGAATTTATATGTCCCTCATTTACCCCAAAATATTACGCAAATTTAAAATAGTAGAAATAGTGATCATTTCATTTATTCCAGGGTAACGGGAAGTATTTAAAAACAGTTGCCATTTTAACTCCATAATATCTAGATGCACATCTAATATTCTTCCCTGCACATCTTTTTGCAGCTGTTGCACCACCATAAACTTAAACTTAAGTCCTGCATTTGTATGTATATGTCTGTACAATGGACTTGTAATTCTATTATTCCTTATGTCCCCTATATGTTCACCTATCCTGACTTTAAATTTCCTACAGGTTTTCCCAATATAAAATGCGGGGCAGTCCTGACTTTTAGCCATATATGTCACATTGGTGGAATTACAGTTAAAATGTCCATTTATACATATTGTTCTTCCATTTAAAATCTTTCCCTCTTTCCAAAATGAACGAACAGTACATACATATATTGCACTTGAAATTACCCATGGCTCTGTTAACTGTTACCTTCTCAACACTCCTTTCTAAAATGTTCTTGAAAGATCTGTCTTTCCTATATACTATTTTGGGAGTTTTGCCCACCTTCTGTGCAATTCTTTTTGGCATCTGATTATTTGGTGTCTTTTTCTGTGGCTCCTTTTAACTTTTTTTCAACTCGTATTTGCAAACTTTTTCATACATCGCTACTGTAGGATGAAATGAAGGCTTATAGATACTATTCCTTTTTAAACCCAATCCTATCTCGGTGCTACCATTCATTGCAAATTATAATCTAACAATGCCTTCCTACCATTCACCATAGATGTTCCACAGATGATGGTCTGGAACACATCAACCCCATCATCATCATCAACAGATAATATACTCTTGTGATTTTATACAGAAACAGCCTGACATTGATGAATCCTGATCTCTGTATGAATGGTATTTGCGCATCTGCCACTGGTCTTCATTAAGGAAATTAATACCTTCAGGAAAACTAAGGCAGCAATATATGAGATGTCTCAGTGTCTTAAATTCATATTTCAAAACTGGGCCATTGACTTCCAAGATGGGGGCTACAGTGAACCCGTCAATCAGTTTACACAGCTGAGTCTGTGACTGGTCTCATCTCTGACCTTCAGCTTGCATGTTGCTAAACACCTTTATAGCCTGTTAGCTATTATTACAAATAATTACCTAATCTCAAATCTGCTAAACAAGAAGCCCAGAATGACACTTGGTAAGAAATATTTATTCCTACTGTTAAAAATTTAATTTTCCTATCCTAACAAGTGACTCCATCACAAATGTACAATGACTACAAAATGCACTTAAGAATACATATATTTATTAAACTATCACCAAAAAAGAAAAATCATTATATCACATTGAGTAAGGTTAATGTGTTACCTATTGCCCAAAATGCTACTCTCATTTTCTTGTAACCTTGTCTTTAAACTCCTATATCTAAGCCACTACTCTCACCTAATATGGAACCTTACATAATGAAAAATGTCCATGTTTGTATTTACGTATTTCATTTTGTTTACTGGGGTAGAGCACTGATCAAATATGACCATTTGAGGCTCAGCCCAGGTTACATACATAGTAACAACAATTAAGTAAGATTAAAAATGTAACTGAATTAGATAGTATAATGACATAACATAATGGCTTCATGCTGAGCTGCATCACGGTCAAATGGAGCCCTAGGCAGGATAATGGACCAGCAGCCCAATACCCCTTTACTTATCTGTCTGTCTCTTCCCACTTACCATAAACACTGCTCAGACATGTCAGTATGGATACTATTTCCTTCTTTACTTTTACAGTGATCACAGATATTTGGATTTAATTTAAAACTTTAATGTCAAACATTTATTTTAAATACTATAGAATGGCCATTTGTTAAACAAAACAAAACAAAACACTCTCACATAGAAAACTGACTTAGCATAAACAACGGTAAACGTCTCTGTCCTTCAAACTCATATTCATTGAAAATGCATCTGGCCAATGGTGGATTAAGTGTCCCTTGAAGTGTTTTCAAACCATGGGCCCTCTGTAAACATTTTAAGGAACATGCATAAATGCATGTGTTTTTTGGTTAACCTTACTGATCGTATTAAATTATATTACTTGTTTAATACAGCAACATCTGTTAGGGTGCATTTTAAATTTGTTGCTTTGAGCATTTGTTTCAAGTAAGCAGTGAAACAAAAGGTATGAACCAATAATGGGAAACTACCCATTTCAGAACATTTCAACCATAAAAGAGCATTCAAACTGCTTACAATCCACCAATATTAGTCAATATGCCTAATCTCTGCAGAAGTAAAAAGCATCTGAATAATTCCACATTAAAAAGAATTATTACTAATGCAGAGGTTGCTGCTAGTAAACAGCTTTGCATTCCCAGTGTTTCATTTAACAATATAGCACCTGCTGCTCTTGAAGAATAAATTGACTATAGAAAAACCAGTATGAAGACCACCACGATAATGCAGCAAAATGACTTCTTTATTTAAATATAAACATAAAAAATGGATGAGCGCTTTCACGTACAAACTGTACGCTTCTTCAGATCTATTAAATTGTAACAAGACTTCATCCTTATATACCATAGCTGAGTGATGATTATCACCATCAATTATTCACTCAAACAATTAATTAATTAACAAAAACTAGTTACAAAGATCAAATTGTAGTTGTAGGAAACAAATGCAGTTCTAGAGATGATCATGGCTATCTCAAAGTATAAGATAAGATAAAATAGATCAACACCACACATATTTCATAAAATATATATCGCTAAATATATGGCTATTATATGTAAAAACATAGGTATAAGAAACACATTCATTTGTATCCGTTCTAACTAAAAAATTTTTGAGATACGTTATATATACAAAATCACATTCTAAAATATATATATATATAAACATATCACAATAAAATATATATTACGATAAAATAAGAAAAAACCTTTATGTATGTCAACCATCATGTTCTACAATTTCACAATATATGGAAATGGAACTGGTATGTAAAATGTGTGTATATCTCATTTGTCAAAAAACCAAAGACCCGCAAAATATAAGTCATTCATGAGAGTATATAGATAGCAGTAAAGGCAACTCTCCATCCATACATATTATATATACCATGAAAAAATAAATTGACTATGCTACATTAAATAAAATTGGTGTGCTGATGATATTGTCATAACATTTCTCAAACTAGACCAGCTATGCAATAGGAAATGGCTGGCAAATGATAACAGGGTCATATGTACTAAGAATGTAGTCCTGGAGACCATTAAGGAGCCAGGCTCAAATTCCCAATTACTTCAGAGCAGTGTCTGGTTAAGTGGCTTGCTCAATTTCACACAGCAGGGGAATGAAGATTCAAACCCTTCACCCTTGCCACAGGCAGCAGTTCCTTAATAAGTTGGTGAAATCCTTTACAATCTGATATTGGAGAAAAGACTGTACCACAGTAATATGCAACAATAACTAGATAATAGACAGCTCTGATCACAAGTCCAAATAATGCAGACTCTATGACCCTGACAAATCTCAGCCCCTCAGCAGTTGTTGGAAGCTGCAAAGAAGGTACTGCATAAATGTATTACTAAACTGGAACATGTTTAGACTTGGCATGCGAAGCAGTAAACCTTTCTCTTGGAATTCACATTTAGTAAAAAAAATGCAACTGGCAACCTATTAAACTAGAACAGAAGTGCTGGGATTCATACTCAGTTATCATACTATGAAGTCCTGATTAGTATCTATGTGAAGGGTACAGGAATTTAAAAGACAAATGTGTAAAGCATTCACTAACAGCTTGGTACCCCACTGGACACAAGTGTCCCTTTTCATGGCTTTTGTTCACTTTAAACTAATCTGTGAGTAAGCCCCAGGATGCATTCTGTCTGCCACAGAAATCTTTAGCGTTCATGGATATCACACATGACAACATGTGTGGGAGATCGGAATAGCAGAAAGGAGCAGCAGGTGTAGCAGCAACAAACCGGAGAAACAGCAGCATGTTCCTTCTGGGGATCACAGGAGCAAGACAGCATAGCAGGACAAGAAAGGGGCAGCATACTGAATAATAAACATGAGAAATGTCAGCAGCAGTATTCCCTTCCAGAGAGATGATCGCAGTGAGGGCACATTAGAGAGATGTTTTTGTGTGAAAAAACATTCCTTTAGGGTCAGTGTGTGTGTGTGTGTGTGTGTGTGTGTGTGTGTGTGTGTGTGTGTGTGTGTGTGTGTGTGTGTGTGTGTGTGTGTGTGTAAAACATGCTCCAGCTAGGGACTCTTTACAGTTAATTTTGTAAAATGCCCCATTTAGGGACACTGTATAATTAAGTCACTTTGCTTAGAGTCAAACCCTGAACCTTAATTACAGGAAGGCATGAGCCTTAATCCTCCACACCAACTGCAGAACCTCCTTTAGTTTTTTCTTTTTTGTAAATTACTGAGGATTACAGTCTGTCAATGTCAGTCATAGAGTTTCATAGTTGGAGTGGTTCATATTCTGTGTCAGTAGTGTAATAGGTAAAACACTTGCTTTGGTACAGAAGGCTGTGGGTTTGATCCCTACTCCAGATAGACTGATTACTGACACTGCAGTGCAGCATAAGGGTGATGCGGTACTCCTGGGTGTGTCTTCCTTTGCGTGAGATGCTAAACTTGAGGTCCCACCTTAGGTGGATTTAAAAGATCCTGCAGCACCTGTTAAAAAGATTAGGGAAAGTTCTCTGATGTCCTGGCCAAATGTCCGTAGTAGCATAAATATCACCTTGGGTCTCCCCTGAAAAGAGACCACTAGCCTAGTGGGACAAACTTGGTTAACAAGTGACAAATGAGTAAAACACATGCTGATGCAAAACTTACTCTAACTATATAAGTCATTTAGAGTAGTCTGTTCTTATCTGTTTCCAGTTTTGCAGAACACGTCTGATTTGTTCCTCTTATTTATGCCCTATTCTTGTGCAAGTCACTTAACCAGAGAGTACTTTGGGGCAGTACTTGTTCTTGGCTCCTCAATGGTCCCCTGGAGTGCAACTATAGTGGCTACCTATAAACCAGAGTACTTATGATGTAAAGAAATTTGAATGTGAACCTTTGCTTCCTTGTTTTGTTGAATGTTGACAGTATATTATTTAGCTGTGAATAAATTGGACAGAATAAAGTCTATTACTTTATTGTTAACAGTTCAACTGTGAATGAGTTTTTTAACTTAGCTTGTTTTTTTTACAGACACACAGATATGAAATGCTGTGTGCTTGGTTTACAACAACTTGTCTAGTACTTAATGAGTAGGGCTATATCTGCTTCCTGTAGTACATGGTTTGATTCCCTTCATTTGCCTTCTTTGAGAGTGTGCACTGGGTATCACAAGTTCTGACTGGCAAAAAAATTATCAGTATACATCTGTCAGGTATGTTATGTCAGTATATAGCAGTATATTAAAAACTGCGCATTATGCTAGAGTTTGGAATATAAAAGATATTCTGCTATGTGTACTCAAATTATAGTTTCCAGAAGTGCAAACTGTGAGCTACCTACCACGTATTACCTGTACTATTTTGCAACTATATTTTATAATCGTTTTACTGTGACCCCGGCTGTGTGCTACACGAGCTAAATGAGGAATTAAACCCGCACATAAGGCAGCTGTTTAATCTCAGCCTTACCACAGGATACGTGCCCAAGGAGTGGCGTACGGCAACTGTGGTCCCACTCCACAAAGGTGGCGCCTCTACGGACCCTGGTAATTACCGCCCCATAAGCTTAACAAGTCTAGTCTGCAAAGCTATGGAGAGGATCATAATGGAGCTCATAAACAAAGATATAGGGGACTTGCAGACATTGGACCCGACCCAGTTTGGCTTTGTCAAGGGAAGATCATGCCTTTTGAACTTGGTCGACTTCTTCGAAATAGTCACCAAGGCCATTGATGAGGAAAGGCAGTCCATACAGCCTACCTTGACCTTGCAAAGGCTTTCGACACAATACCCCACTCGGGTATTGTAGAAAAACTTACCAGCTTAAATGTAAACCCATATGTCACAAGATGGGTTGCAAACTGGCTTAAGGACAGAACCCACAGGGTTAGAGTTGCTGGCGCTGTGTCAGACTCCAAGCCGGTCACAAGTGGTGTCCCACAGGGCTCGGTCCTTGGCCCCTATTGTTTGGCATCTACTTCTCAGAAGTACAGGCCAACATGGGAGGACTTTGGCTGACAAAGTTTGCAGATGACTGCAAACTGGGCCATAGTGGAAAGTGCATCGGACACGGATATCCTTCAGAAGGGACTCACGGAAACAGATAGCTGGTGCCAGAGCCATGGCCTGAAGTTAAACGCCAAAAATGTATAGTCATACCCTTCAGGAAAAACAAGGTAACCCCAAGCTACCATATAGGTGGCAATCCACTAAGCACAGAAGAGGTTATCAGGGACCTGGGGACCCAGGTTGACAGTGGCCTTTCTTTGACACTCACATTGCTAAAGTGGTTAGAAAGACCTTCTACATTGCCCACCTGATCATGAAGGATTCACATCCAGATCTAGTGAGGTCATTGTTCCCTGTACTCTTCACTTATCAGACCAATGATCGAGTACAATGCCCCATTCGGGATGTATCTCACCCGACATCTGCAGCAATTGGAGAGACCCCAAAAGTTCCTCACCAAAAGGATAAAGGGACTCCAAAATCTGTCATATGCTGCCAGATTGAAGAAACTCCAGCTCTATTCAGTCGCATACCGTCTGCTCAGAGGTGACATGTGCCTGACATACAAGGCCATGTCCAACCCGAATTAATGGACATGCTCCACCTCAAAAATCCAAATCCACCAAAACCACTAGAGCAAGCGACTTAAACCTTAGCACGGATATAAATAGGACATGCTGGAGGGATAGATTTATCACTCAGAGACTCCCTATGCTGTGGAATAAAATCCCGGTCCATGTGAGGCAGAGCACCTCGCTGACTCTGTTCAAGAGAAATCTAGACCTGTGGATGGGAGATCGTAGGTTTACCCCGGGAATCATCTCTGGGTCACTGCTGGACAGAGGCACAACAAACTAATGGGCACAGTATTTTTTCATATAAGGGGTGGCGTAAGCCACAATAATTTGGGCTAGGCTTATAAATGCCTTAGGGCAGATAGCCTAGTATAAACCTATGAACCTATGAACCTATAATCTGCTACTGTTGAAGATTTACTATGACAGATAAGGTGAGAGTCACTTATAGCAATGTCTGATTCAATGTGCTGTTGTGACCTTTGACCTTGCATGGAAATTAGGGTTACCTGTGAGAAAGTGATCAACATGTATGTAGGTCTTGAGTTTAAGATATCTGTCCACTGGTTTCTATTATAAAAAGTAGGTGTCACTATTAATAAGGTGGTCTTCTTGATGCTATTTTGAATAAACATTTACACATATTGAAAAGCACCAGAGAAATAATCCTTTGCAGCTGAAAAGTAATAGACTTGCCACTTCTGCTCTTACACAGCTCCAGACTGTAATTATCAGGCATGGATTATAAGCAGAAGACACATATATTTTTTCATTCAAAATGAATGTATGATCTTTGCTTAGAATACAGTATGTATAAAGAGCGGTATTGTTTTTATTTGCATTTATTTGTTAACCAGATAAGCAGGTTTTTATTTAATCATTTTCATTCAAGACCCAGGTCATATGGCAAAGCAGCACAGTAAAGTGCAAACAGAATACAGTCCATAAGGACATATGCTTATATATGCAATAATGACATTGATTGCCATAAACACAGTAAAAAAAAAGACAGTACATGCTGAGTAACAATTTGAATAGCTTTGAATCTTTTCAACAAAGTATGTGATACATAAGTAAAAGAGAGGATTGAAGGAACACAGATGACCCTTATAAGAGATAAACATTAAGATTATGCACAATGCAAATTCCATACCATCACATACAATATTTTATCAGACTATGCAACATGTAAGCAAAAATAAAGATAAAGACAACACAGGTGAGATGCAGAATAAATAAACATTACATAGTACTTGAAGCAATGCTAGTTTAGTTTCATTTGTATTACATGCCATCTTGGCTTTCTACTCTTTTAAAAGTAATGGCACTCAACAATCTTCTCAGGATGTATTTATTTATGCTATTTAACTTTATCATCAGGGAAAGTGAACTGCTCCAAAGACTGTTTTTAGCCGAGACCCAGGGCAAGAACCAGTAACAGTGTTTCAAAACAAGAGGCAGTAACAACTTCTCAAAATAGTTTTCACAGATTACCCCACAGGTTACTTTTCAAACTGATATTTACATTCAGCTTATTTTATAACCAATATTTACAGTTCAATACCCTCTATAACTGTGCTTTCACATGAATACTATTTACACAAGTCACTGCATTTTGTACAAGTATACTAGCATTAATACAATTCAATGACTACTACAGTAGTGCTTCTACATAGGTTCATAGGTTCATAGTAGGCTATCTGCCCTAGGGCAATTATAAGCCTAGCCAGAGTGTGTTTGGCTTTCGCCACCCATTTTAAATTAATTTTGCTATGCCCTTTTTCGAGGTTAGTATACTGTGCCTCTGTCTAATAGTGACACAGACGTGATACCCGGGGTAAACCTATGATCTCCCATCCACTCATCAAGATTCCTCTTGAAGAGAGTCAATGAGGGACTCTGCCTAACCTGGACTGGGATTTTATTCCAGAGTGAAGGGAGCCTCTGGCTTATGAATCTGTCCCTCCAGCATGTCCTATTTATTTCAGTGCTGAGGTTCAAGTCTCGAGCGTGGCTCGATGGGATTTGGATTTTCTGAGGTGCAGCATGTCCATTAATTCCGGGTTGGACATGGCTTTATACGTCAGGCACAGATCGCCTCTGAGCAGGCGGTATGCCACTGAGTAGAGCTGGAGTTTCTTTAACCGGGCAGCATATGGCATCTGTTTGAGCCCTTTGATCCTCTTGGTGAGGTACTTTTGGGGTCTTTCCAGTTGCTGCAGGTGTCTGGTAAGGTACATTCCAAAAGGGGCATTGTACTCAATTATGGGCCTGATGAGGCATGAGTAAAGAGGCACGATGACCTCCCCTGATCTAGATGTGAATCCCTTCATGATTAGGTGGGCTATATAAAATGTTTTTCTAACTACTTTGGCCTCGTGGTTGCCAAATGAGAGATTGCTGTCAACTTGGGTCCCCAGGTCCCTAATTACTTCTTCTGTACTTAATGGATTACCACCTATGTGGTAATTTGTGGGCACTTTGTTTTTGCCAAAGGGGATGACTATACACTTTTTGGCATTTAGCTTGAGGCCATGGCTCTGGCACCAGTTGTCTGTTTCTATGAGGCCCTTTTGGAGGATGCTTGTGTCGGCTGGAGTGTCAATTATGGCGCCCAGTTTGCAGTCATCTCCAAACATGGACAGCCACAGTCCTTCCGTGTTGGCCTGTACCTCAGAGAAAAATATACCGAACAAGAGAGGTCCCAGGACTGAGCCTTGTGGGACGCCACTTGTAACTGGTTTGGAGTCTGACATGGCTCCAGCAAATCTAACCATGTGGATTCTGTCCTTGAGCCAGTTTGCAACCCATCTAGTGACATAGGGGTTTATATTTAAGCTGGTGAGCTTATCTATAATGCCCGAGTGGGGTATTGTATCAAGGGCTTTGCGAGGTCCAGGTAGGCTGTCTGGACCACCTTCCCCTCGTCAATGGCCTTGGTGACTGTTTCAAAGAAATCAACCAGGTTTAAGAGGCAGGATCTGCCCTTAACAAAGCTGAACTGGGGAGGATCCAGTGTCTGTAGGTCCCCAATATCTTTATTTATGAGGTCCATGATGATCCTTTCCATAGCTTTGTAGACCAAGTTAGTCAGGCTTATGGGGCGATAGTTTCCAGAATCCGTTGATGGACCACTGTTGCGGTACGCCACTCTTTGGGTACATATCTTGTAGTAAGGCTGAGATTGAACAGTAGTTTTATGTTTGGGTTTAGCTCTTCTTAGAGTTCATGTAGGACCCACCTCACAGCAAGAGGTTCTCCGGTTCGATCCCCGGCTGGGGTGCCTTCTGTGCGGAGTCTGCATGTCCTCCCTGTGGTCGCGTGGGTTTCCTCCGGGTGCTCCGGTTTCCTCCCACATCCCAAAGACATGCTGCAGGTGGATTGGACACTCTAAATTGGCCCTAGGTGTGCGTGGGAGTGTGCCTTCTGTGGAAGGTTGGGCGCCGGGCTGGCAACTCGACACTGTAAAACTCCACTGCCATTCAATGTGCGGACAAGGTGATCCGCTGTGGCGACCCCTAACCGGGAAAAGCCGAAAGAAGAAGAAGAAGAAGAAGAGTTCATGTAGGACGCAGCCCGGGACACCGTCTGGTCCCATTGATGCTGTTTTTTGCATGAGATGTCAGGGGGGCAGCACTCTGCTGGGATAGATATTTGCCCTTTTGGTGGGGGGGGGGGAGAAGTTTGCGCTGAACCTGTCAGCTAGGATGTTGGCAATGTCTGTGGGTTCGGTGTATTTTTTATCATTTTGGACTAATTCTGAGCATATCTGGGAATTCCCACCCAGGTTCCTAACATAACTAAAGAAAGCCTTGTGATTATCCTTAGTGTCCTGTGCAATTTTTTCTCTTGAAGCTGGCCTTAGACGATTTTATGAGTGCCCGTAGTTTTTTGCTAATACTGATCAGAGATGCCTTCCCTTTTTGGGATTTTGCTCTATCATGTAGTAGCTTCCTCCTTCTATTGTATAGTTTGTTTATGGCTGTGGTCCACGAGACAGGACATCTGCCTTTGGAGGATTGGGACTTGGTTTTATTTGGGACTGCATGATCCATGCATTCCTGAAGGTGTTCATAGAATGCGTTTATAAAGGATTCTGCGGTCTGGGCCATATTTTTCACAGGCCCGGGGGCTTTGAAGGATTCCATCTCAGTTTTGAGGAGTGTGAAATTTGCATTAGAAAAGTTTTTCACTGTGGTTTTCAGGGCAGGGGGTGGAGTTGGGATGTGAATATCCAGTGAGATTAGTTTATGGTCTGATCTTACCAATGAGGGATACACTTCTGGTCTGGAGCATAGAGTCCCCATGTTGGTGATGATCAGGTCCAGTATGTTGTCCTTTCTTGTGGGAGTGGTAACAAGTTGTTCCATAGCATTTGAGTTTATAAATTCTAGGAACCTTTGGGCTAGGGTGTTGGAGCTAGAGTAATGCTCCCAGTCTATGTTTGGGTAGTTGAAGTCGCCCAATTTAATGGTGTTTGGAGAGACCTTCATATTTTCCAGTGTTCTCAGGAAGGCCGAGTGGGGTTCCTGGGTTTGGGAGGGTGGTCTGTAGCAGGCTATAAACTGGAAGGCAGTTTTACCCACTGTTAGTTGCACATGGATAGTCTCTGATGCTTCGTGCTGTGCCACCAACCTGGAGATGTGGGTATCTTTGACGAATATTGATACTCCCCCTCCTTTTGTGGTTCGGTCCAAGTTTTGGGGCCGAAAAGCATGGTATGAGGTATAATCTGGTAGTGCTGGGGTGCTCTCGGGAGCCTTGAACCAGGTTTCTGTTACTGCACAGATATCGATGTTCTCCATGCTAAGGAGAGTTTCGAGTGCGTGCATGTTGAGGTTTAGACTTCTGGCGTTGAGTAGCATTACTCTTAGTTTCCTATCCCTTGTGATACCTATGGAGGTGGGTTTGTCTTTTCAGCCTTGCCTAAAAAAGGCACTATGGGGGTAGCAAGAGCCTTTGCCAATATCTGAAATCCCAGGGGTGACAGGTGCAAGCCGTCCCTAGCGAAGCATCGTGGCTTGTCAAGCATGTCATCCCAGGCTGACAGGCATTGGATCCCCTTTGAATGACACCAATACTTAAGCCAATTGTTGAAATTGAACATCTTGTCTTCATATTGTGGCATCATTCTTGGCGAGGGTAAGATGCTACTCAAGGTCAGGGTCATACCGGCCTGGGCTACATGCTCAGAGAGCTCCTCTATGTCTCTTTTCATGCAGTCCAGGGAGGTACGTCTCAGGTCATTCACACCAGCATGGACAATGACTGAGTCATATTTGTACTTGCCTTGGAGTGACCTGAGTGCTTGTGTTATGTGGTGGATCCTAGCGCCCGACAGACAGCTCACCATGACCTTCTCCTTGTTCAGCCTGGTGAGCGGGATGTCAGTGTGCCTGATGATAGAGTCACCTATTACAAGTGTATCAGGTGTGTTGTTTAGCCTTAAGGGCTGTGACTATTCGGCACACTGGCTTTGTGAGCTATGTGTTGCACGTGTTTTGTTTTGGGGTAGCGGTTGCTTGGGTGTCTGCTTTGGAGGTCTCTGCTGCTTAGGCAGATTTTTATTTAGAGCCTCTGAGTATGTTTTTGTGTGTTTATGTGTTTGGTTTGCTGTCGTGGTAGGTCTATGTGAGACTGGAATTGTAGTGAGTGTGGTTTCCTTCTCCTCCTGACTGGTTTTTCCAGTACTGAGTTGAGAGAGCTTAGCCTCCAGTATGGCTATATGGTTGCATCTCTCACATGTGTTGGAATTTGTTGGGAGGAGGAGAGGGTTGTCTGTGTACATGAGGCAGTTGTAACATTGCCTCAAGATTCCCAGATTCACCAGCTGGACCGGAGAGGAGATTGACAACTGACCTTTGGACATGCTAGAATAGTATTGGGAATTCCTTTATAATTGAAAAAAAGGGCTAATGGGGAACAAGGTACTTAAGGGGAGTTTGTGAGGGTGTAGTGCTTTTAATTTTTTAGTGCTGACTTATATAATTGCTTTAGTGAGCAAGTGCCAGGTAACTTAAATGCAATGTGTTACAGGTAACTTAAATGCAAAAACGACAAACAGTAACTTTCTTTCAAGTGAAACAATGAAATACGTACAGTAAGCAATGCAGATATCACTAGGGATCCACAGAAGCGCTGAAAAGCCGCATTTTAGGTGGAATTAGCGTTTCAGGGAAATAACAAGCAAACAAACAACAAGCATACAAACAAAGCTAGATTCAGCAGACCTGGATCTAGTCTATGCTACAGCAAACAAGGTGTACCAATTTCAGTAAGAAACAGTTCAAATATGCAGGCACTATAAGCCTTTAACCAGAAATTCCTAGCTCAGAAGGGCAGAGTCCAGCCTCTCCTCCCACAAGAGTGCAGACCATGAACCTTCTTAATGTAAAATAACTGGCCTGAAGCCCAAGTGCTTAAACCAGAACTAATACACTTTTAGAATAACAGACACTGAGCCCTCTATCAGCAGTTCCCAACTTAGAAGGATGTAAGCTACCTGTCCTGCCACCACAGTGCAGGCCACAAACCTTCCTAATGTAAAACAACTGGTCTGAAGCCCAAGTGCTTAATCCAAAAGACTTAGAATGATAGCTACACTTTAATCAAGTTACTACCAAGCAGTAATAAATACAACTGAATACTTTAAAGAATGCCTGGATTAGTGCTCAAGTCATACAAACAAAGCTAGATTCAGCAGGCCTGGATCTAGTCTATGCTACAGCAAACAAGGTGTACCAATTTCAGTAAGAAGCAGTTCAAATATGCAGGCACTATAAGACTTTAACCAGAAATTCCCAGCTCAGAAGGGCAGAGTCCAGCCTCTCCTCCCACAAGAGTGCAGACCACGAACCCTTCTAATGTAAAATAACTGGCCTGAAGCCCAAGTGCTTAAACCAGAATTAATACACTTTTACAATAACAGACACTGAGCCCTCAATCAGCAGTTCCCAACTTAGAAGGATGTAAGCTACCTGTTCTGCCACCACAGTGCAGACCACAAACCTTCTTAATGTAAAACAACTGGTCTGAAGCCCAAGTGCTTAAACTAAAAGACTTAGAATGAGATACACCAAGCAGTAATAAATACAACTGAGTACTTTTAAGATGACGCAAAAGCAAAATAAAGTAGGAAGAAACACAAATACAGTAAAAGCAGATACATTTTTTTTTCAGAAAAGTAGCAAAAACAGTAGTAAAACAATTCACATGCAGTGCAAGCTGGCACAATTGAGTATGTAGCAATATTAGTCCACACACAGTTTGAAAAAATGTAATTAAATTAAAAAGGACTAAAAGCAAGTGCAGAAAGGGTTTATTAGATAGAATGTGGTAAAGAGATGGGACTGAGGGAGTGTCCTAGATAAATCTACAGTGGGGCGGGCACTGCAAAAGCCACCAAATTTAAACTACAACCAAGAACAGGGGGGGACCAGTTTCAACAGAGATGTGAGGAATCAGAGTGCAAATTATAACACCAAAAAAATGTATACTGATCTCTGTATATTTGCAGAACAGTAAGACAACAGATATCTAAGCAACACTTTAGTTCTATAATACAGAATAATACAGAAAAATATACTCAGCTCTATATATTTGCAGATAGTCTTGTAAGGCTGTCTCTCAACACACAGGTTACACTTTAAAATGTTAAAAGAGGCAAAAGCAAAATAAGGTAATAAAGTAGGAAGAAACACAAATACAGTAAGGCAGATGAAGTGCAAAATTTTATTTTTTTTTTGAGATGGAGGAAACAGAGCAGATTAAGATACCATAGGGGAATGCCCTTCCCAAGTGCTCTCTTTGTACACTGCAGAGGAGATGGGACTGGTAAGAGTATCCAAAATCAAAATATGATCTCACTGTACTCAGTTGAGTGAGTGATTACCCAAATCACTGCATTATATACAAGAATACTAGCACTATTAATTTACACCGGAGCATAGTTGTCATTATGTATCATTATGGTTGCATATTACTGAATATAGTGTGATTTATTTTAACAAAATAGCTGAGGCACCAGTTTCCAAGATCTAACATGGTGCCATGTAACAACTTCAGTTTACATTTGCTAGTGATGTATGATTCTGGGAGCATTTAAAAGTGACTTAGCTTGCTAGCCTTTTGTATTTTGTCTGGCAGAGTATTCCACATTACTGGGGCTGCTTTTTAGAAGGCTTTTTCTTTTGTTGCCACAATATTTGGAGTAGTCGTTTGTAGCTGTAGGATCTCTTGTCTTCTTAGGTTGCTGAAGAGGGCAAATCTGTGCACACAGCATACCTCGACTTGGTAAAGGCTTTCGACACAATCCCACACTCAGGCATTACCGGTAAACTTAGCAAACTGAATGTAAACCCCTTCATTGTAAGATGGGTTGACAACTGGCACACAAAGCAGACACACACTATCAAAGTGGGTGACTCCAGATCAACTAGAAGACCTGTTACCAGCGAGGTGCCACAAGGGTCAGTGCTGGGCCTCCTACTGTTTGGTATATACTTCTCAGATGTTCAGGTCAAAACTAAGGGGTTGTGGCTAACCAAGTTTGCAGACAAATGCAAAATGGGTGCAATTATTGAATCCCCGGATGATGTCAGTATACTCCTGGAGGGTCTTATGCAGACCAACGACTGGTGTCCTAGTCATGGTCTCAAACTGAATCCAAAGAAATGCATCATCATTCCCTTTGGCATAAACAATGTCCCTTCACACTATCAAATCAACAACAATATCCTAAGTACCCCACAAAGTAGTAAGGGACCTGGAATCACAAGTTGAATGTGACCTTAACTTTGACCACCATGTGTCTACTGTAGTAAGGAAGGCTTTCCACATAGCACACTTGATTAGTAAATGAATCACCTCAATTTATAACCCCTTTATACTCAGCACTAATCCAGCTCATAATTGAGTATAATGCCCCATTCAGCATGTGCCATACAAAGCACCTGCAGCAATTGGAGAGACGTCAGAGGTTTCTAACAAAGAAGTTCAAGGGACTCAAGCATGTGCCTTGCACAAACTGACTAAAATCCCTGTCACTACACTCTGTATCATATAGACTTCTTAGGGAAGGCTTATGCCTGGCTTGTAGAGCAATCTCCAACCAAAACCTAATGAACTTGCATATCTGTAAATCAAACAGAACTAGGGATACCCATTCCAGGGACATAAATATGGCCTGTGACTTAAATAGGACATGCTGGAGGGACAGATTTATCTCCCAGTGACTGATGCATCTTTGGAATAGGCTACCTATTCATGTGAAATAGAGCACCTCTATGACACTGTTCCAGAGAAACCTAGACAAGTGGATGAGGCACTGTAAATTCTTACCAGGGATAGCACCCACAACACTCCTGGAAACTGGCCGCTGTACTAAATGGAATCTTGAGTATTAACTAACATTTCTATTGTATTACATTGTGGTGAAACAGCTAGGCTTAAAATGACCTTTAGGTCGATAGCCTAGTAATCTCTTATGATCCTATGATCAGGGGCTTCTGACTAGTAGTATGTATTTAAAGGTGACAGTAACTCTCTGTTAAATGTGCCCTTGTCACAACTGGTAGCCATAATATTTTCTGTATGGCAACACAGCACTATTCTCTCTTACATGATAAATAAATGAATCTCAGTGTTTTGTTCGCAGCTGTTTGAAGGGTAGCAATTTCTGTTGGGAATTTAAAGAGATTACTGATAGACACAAGACATGCATACCTCTCAACCTCTTAGAGCAAGAAATCTGGCCAAAGCCAAAAATAATGGGGGCACAAAGGCCTAAAAACAGGGACACATTTTAAATATTGTTCTGATAAACTTAGGAAGTAGATAGAATAACAGGTTTTTGCAATAGTATAAATTTTCTGAAGGGTAAAAAGTCTGAAATTCAAATATCTGCCATTATTTTCTGACTTCAACCCTCAATGATTTGCCAATTATTTGCCAGAAAACCTCAATTTTATGAGAAACAGACCACAAATATGAGGCAAAAATCTGGACATTCTGTGAAAATCTTGTATACTATATTGGTACTAAGGGAAAGCAGACAGAGCACCAGTGTACCTCAGTCCCTAAAGTTGGAGGATGGAGTTTTGGCAGGAAAAATACAACCCACATTATACTTATACACCACACTATGAGACACCACAGGGGCAAAAGAAGGTAGAGGGCTCTCAGACTTTTTCTCCTTACACCAACTGACAGACTGCCATAATGGCAGGAGGTGGTTAGGCTGTCCAAGAGTTTAACTTTAGTTTCCGTATCTTAAGTTTAGCTGTGAAAATGTTAACCATTGGACTCATTCGTTATCTCCATACGAAGCATGGTCCAGTTATCAGGGATAGTATAATAATAATCATTAGAAGCTGTAGCAGAGATATATAAAACATTTGCCACTGTGTATACTGGGTCAGAATCTAAGGACTGTCCTACCCAGTTTTGCCATGTTATAGTGGATAAAAAGCTGAAGGGGATTAAAACAGGGTGCATATATGGTGAAAATCTGTGAGTAAATTAAGTGGTCCCTTTAGTCTGAATTTACTCTTCCTTTGTCTACCATATAACTCATAAAATGGTACTATTCTATTCAGCATAGCTAGTTTATTTAATAATAAAAATAGTTACCAGTTTTGTAACTGACATCTATAACAATCTTAAACAAAATATGACTATGGCATTGAAATACAGACCTAATGTAATATGCATCTTTTTTTAATGTGAATGTTTTAGTAATATGCTGAATACCTTCATACAGTTGATTGTGATACAGAAACTACAATTTAGTACACCGAATATATTATTGCATCATTCCAATATATGTTACCTGTGCACTGTTGGTCTCTAGCAAAATATCTGAGGGCAAATGCAGCAATAATGCTCAATGAAATGTCTGTTTCTCTTTACATTACACAAATCCATTATGGGTGAGATGGTTACTCACTAGTTTACATTTCTGCAATGAAAGTCAGAATTAACCTCTAGATACTATTTGGATTACTTTTGCGTGTTCTGTCTGTGTTCATCTGTGTTTTATTCATGTAGCCCATTTTTTACCTAAATTCCAAACAATTGAAGTTTGATTGGTTACATGCACAAGAAAAATACATTTGATAAAATGTGCATTAGATGAAAGAATAAATAAATAAATAAGAGGATACTAGTAACAAATTCATAAACAAAATCATTACATTGAAAATCTGAGGTGAAAATGAAAAATAACGTTTAAAACTGTGTTCAAAAATCACAGTCTGGCAGCCTTCATTTTCAAATAGCACACAAGCAATACTTTCTCACTGATACCCAGAGGACGACAGGCATCTAGTTTCAGCTGCCATGAAAGTTCCTTAACTTCAATTGTCTCCTCTCAAAGACCTCCTTTTAGATTTACGGGCTATTCTTCGTGATGGAAAAATGACGGTTTCCCAACTAGGCACTCTTGGCCCAGTTTATCAGAGGTGACATTACTTATTTGAGGCGATGTAATTACTGAATTAAACCTTTAAAGGTAGACTACACCCTGTCCCTCTCTCTGCGTGATTCTCTTTGGGGGGGAACAGACAACTGATTAATAATGTGTGTTTTTTGTGAAGGTAGGGAAGTACTTAATTTGTAGAAGAAGAATATTGCCTAGGCACGCCAGAGCACTATTACAATCATCTAGGGGTAGTAGAGGCTGCAAGGACTGAAAACTGACAGTTTCTTAAGAAAGACCACCATGTAAAAACTGAGCCAAGTGTTTTTTGATTATGTGCTGAGAAAGTGATTAAACCAGAGACATAATCTCTAAAGTTAGAAGGTAACACCTGAGGTTGTATAAGCTTATAAG
This sequence comes from Protopterus annectens, assembly GCF_019279795.1. Taxonomy (NCBI): domain Eukaryota; kingdom Metazoa; phylum Chordata; order Ceratodontiformes; family Protopteridae; genus Protopterus; species Protopterus annectens. Next base: position 594,099,561 of record NC_056730.1, on the reverse strand, counting down.
CCGTATCATCTAAAAAGTAGTACAGATGTCTGTGCTTCTCTAACCTTATATCAAGTCTAGTAAGGGAGAAGATCATTTACCTCATGGAAAAATTGGTGAGTTGGATCAATTAAGTGCTTTGCACCCAGCCTGAGTACAGAAATCTTCCAGTAGTTTACACATAAAGGGGTAGCAGTGCCAAAAAGGACACCCCATAAGCTTGGGGCAAGGTATGAGGGTTATATAGAAGATCAATTATTAAACTGTCCCTCAGTGGCAACCCACTGATCAACAATTTAGGATCATGGCCTAACTTATTAGAGATAGGGTTATTAAGGGACAAAAACATTTTGGGTAACAAGGAGAACGAATCCCCAGCATTCCTGTTACTTGGACAATGGGTCTGGAACAACTGAAAGTTTTCAGGTTAAGTCAAGTTCCTGATGTGCCGCAGAACAGTCCACGCTTCAAATACATTAAACTGATCGCTAATGTCAGCAGCACTGAAAGTATCAACACTGGTGCCTTTACTGCTACTGACAGAACAGCAGGGAGGCCAGGAGAATGCTATTTCACGCTAACCACTTTCAGTGGACCTATTTTTGTCAGATCACATACATCAAATGTCAGTTACGGTGACTGCTTATTATTTTGCCTTGCAGCATTTCAGCTGGATGTATGTGGTCTGTAGCTTACTTTCATTGACTTGGGTGTGAGAAAGCTAAAATTGTGAATGTTTCATGTGTTCTTTGAAGTGTGGTTGTAGATGTACAGTGTTTCTGTAGTACAGCACTGCAGATGTGGAACAGAACAATTTTTGACTTTGGTGGGCTTTGCACATTCTCTGTAGTTATATAACCATGGAGTCACTGTACCTAAGTAAGGGGAAGTGGAAAGGTAAAACTGTTAACACTGAGGAGTCCAACACCTTAGTTTCAACGGCAGTGGCTTTTTTCTGTTTTTTTGGATTCTGTGAATGTATTTGTTTTGGTTTAACTATGAGCAATTGAATCACTCGCCTTCAATTCACTGATGTCTAAAAAATATAGAAAGCAGTGAGTCAAAAAAGCATAAGAAAAGTCTTTTTTATAAGAACAAGGCCAAATAATACAAAATAATGTGCGGGCACACACACATACACATACATATATGTGTGTGTGTGTGTGTGTGTGTGTGTGTGTGTGTGTGTGTGTGTGTGTGTGTGTGTATATATATATATATATGTATGTATATACATACACACACAAACACACACACACACACACATTTAATGGAAAGGCTCACTCAGACTCTGCTACAGTTTGCTGTGAGGGAAAGTTTAGTTTGCTTTTTATTTGTTGTATTTTGTTTTACTTTACTGACTTTTTCTATTTTGCATACTGTGATTTGTTTTCTTTCCACTTTACTTGTATTCTGCTTTTAACTCCATATTAACACTTGAAAAGAGACCACAGCTCTGTCTCTTGTGAGTCAGACAGAAATTATTCCCCACTTAAACAGCACTCTTTCTAGTTGCCTGCCCCTTATGTTAATTTGTCCATATATCTCATTTCCTCTCTGCTTTTACTGGCTGGTTTGAGTAAGCACAACAGTATCATTTTGTGAAATCACTCCCCTTCACCTATTTAAATTGATTGGCCATCCTACTGTATTCCATAGCAAAAGTGACCACCCCCTTTCAATCTATCTTGCTGTTTTAAAAAATAGTGACTCTCCACTAAAACTTAACTTTTTAGACATGTAAAACGTAAGTTACCCACTTTCATATCTAACTGCTTAGTGCACACTGCAGTTTAGGATAAACTATTTTTTTTCATCTTACCTTTAAACATCTATTGCCAAGACCACCAGTTATTGGAGAGCCCACATTCTGCCTCTCAGTAGGCATCTTGGGATTAGTTCTTCTGTTTTCTCCTGGTGAGAGAAGGAGTGCAGTTACATTATTTTCTGGAGACTACTGATCACCAGAAAGCTTAATAACTGCTTTATAGGTAACAGCTTGGAATCTGTGCTTATATTCCAATCCTGATGAGAGTAGGAGCAGAGTGCATTGATTCCTGACTCTTTCTGGTTGGAGAGTGAGTGTCTGTGCTTAACGTACCTGATTGGTCTGGTTGCTATTCGAGGCATCTACCAGAAAAAGGCTACAACCCTGCAGACCCTTGCATCATCTGGGACAAGACTGTGGATCCCCAAACAGGCCATGGCCTGTTTTTCTTCTCGGCATTGGTGCTAACATTTTGCTTCTGGTGAGAGAAGAAGCAAAGGAATATTGTATCCCAACAGAGTGAAGCTGTGCTGAGACCAGCATTAGTAGTAGCCAGGCAGTAGCCATTCATGCGACTCCCCTCTTTTCATCATTCTTGACAAGCTAATTCTTTATTTTTCAGTAAGTACTGCTTGATTTCTTTCTAACTTTAGAATATCTGTCGAAATACGTCATCCTTAAATTTTCAGGGTCTACGTATTAGTTTCCCCTCAAGTGCTTGGCAGTAATCTGTACAGACTCAGACACCTTGAGTGACATTTTTCCTGTAAAAGGACTATATAAGGAAACAGCTCCAGTATTTAGTAATAATGGCCATCCCTCCTGGCATGTCTAAAGGTCAGATCCCTGTGCTTTCTCCTATTAACCTGGTGAACATGTGCATTCTGAGGCAGTGCAGCAACTGCCTCATGTACACAGACAACCCTCTCCTCTTACCTCCCAACACTCAGACTTGTGAGAGATGCACTTATATAACCACATTGGAAGCCATGCACTATCAAGCCAAGACAGGAATAGCTGGTCAAGAGGAGAAGCTCAACACCTGCACCACACCACATGCAACAAACAGCCCTCCAGAACACCCACCATCACAGCTCTCACATAAAAACACAAACAACACATTCACCTTCGTGGAGGCTGTCAACAGAAATCTACATAACAGCAGAGACCTCCAAGGCAGAAACACACTCAACCACCACAACACAGCACAAACCGCAAGACACATAGCTCACCTACACAGTGTGCCCCTTAACCTCAGCCCCTAAGGCAAAACAACTTGCCCAATACACTAATCATAGGTGACTTGATAGTGAGGCACACTGATGTCCCACTCACTAGGCTGAACAAGGAGAAGGTAACAGTCAGCTGTCTATCAGGTGCCAAAATCCAACACATGCACTCAGGTCACTCCACAACAAGTATGACTCTGTCACTGTCCATGTGGGTGTGAATGACCTGAGATGCACCTCCCTGGACTACATGAAAAGAGACATGGAGGAGCTCTCAGATTATGCGGCCCAGGCAGGTATGACCCTAGCCTTGAGCAGCATTCTACCGTCACCCAGAATTATACCACAGTACAAGCAGAAAATGACTGACTTCAACAATTGGCTAAGTTTCTGGTATCATTCTAAGGGGATCCAGTACCTGTCTGCTTGAGATGACATGATTGACAGACCTCAATGCTTTACCAGAGATGGCCTGCATCTGTCACCCCTGGGTTTCCGGATACTGGCTAAGGCTCGTGCCACCCCTATAGTGCCTTTTTTAGGCAATGTTCCAAGGACCAAATTGCCACTGTAACAGCTATAATAAATGCAATGTGAGGGTCATGCTGCTCGAAGTCTAAATCTAAAGATGCACTTGCTCGAAGCACTCCTCAAAATGGAGAACATCGACATTTGTGCTGTAAAGGAGACCTGGTTTAAAGCAGCAGAAAGCACCCCTGTGCTACCAGGCTATAACATATTCCACACCTTTTGGCCCCAGAACATGGACCGAAGCTCCAGAGGTGGTGGTGTCTTCATATTCATAAAGGATATACACACCTCCAGACTAGTAGCCCAGCATAATGCATCTGAGATACTTCAGGTACAACTAACACTGGGTAAGACAGCGATTCAGGTCGTAGCCTGCTATAGGACCCCAACCATGTCCCAAGACTCACTCCATGTTCCTAAGCACCCTGGAAACTATTAGGGTCCAACTCAACACTCTTATACTAGGCGACTTCAACTACCCCTCCATCAACTGGGAAAACTACTCATGCACCAATATACTGGCCCAATACTTCCTGGAATTCATCAATTCCAATGCCTTGGACCAGCTCATTCTTAACCCCACTAAAGGAAGCAACATCCTTGACCTGGTTAATACTAATATGACCAACCATTGCTCTACACCAATAGTCAATTTCTCCCTGGTTAGGTCCGACCACAAACTAATCACCATGGAAATCCATATTTCACCCACAGCCCCTGAAAAGGTAACCACCATGAAAAACTTCTCCAAAGCTGATTTTGGGCTCCTAGCAACAGAGGTGGCTAACTTCATGGCATCCATGTTGATGAAAAATAGATGCATGACTGCCGAATCATACACCAATGCACTGTACGAACACATACATAAAAGCATGGAACTAGCCATACCCAACAGAACCAAGACACTCTCCTCCAAAAAAAGGAAGCCAATCTGGTGGTTCCCTGCCATTAATAAACTCTACAAGAGAAGGAAGAAACTGTTGCAGAAAAAGGTGAAGTCCCACAGTGGCATCCATGTTGATGAAAAATAGATGCATGACTGCCGAATCATACACCAATGCACTGTACGAACACATACATAAAAGCATGGAACTAGCCATACCCAACAGAACCAAGACACTCTCCTCCAAAAAAAGGAAGCCAATCTGGTGGTTCCCTGCCATTAATAAACTCTACAAGAGAAGGAAGAAACTGTTGCAGAAAAAGGTGAAGTCCCAAGACTGGAACAACTCCCTTATTAGCCTCAACAAAATGTTGAGATCCCTCATCAAAACCTCTAAAGCCAGCTATGAAGGCAGAATTGCGGAAGACACTAAAAACAATCACAAAGCCTTCTATAGTTATATCAGGAATCTCCATGGCAATACCCAGGTTTGTTCTGAGTTACTGCACAATACTACCTCCTATACTGAGCCAACAGATATTGCCAACATACTGGCTGACAGATTCAGTGCCAACATTATCCCTCTCTCCCTCCCTAAAGGACCAATCACAATACTGGAGGAATGCCAGGCACCCAGCATTACTGAAGCACAGGTTAAAGCTGCACTGTCCAAGGCCAAGAGTACAGTTTCCATGGGACCCAACAATATTCCTGGATGTGTTCTACATGAACTGAACTGGCACCATATCTGTGTGCCCTGTTCAATTACAGCCTCACCTCAGGCTTTGTCCTTACTGAATGGCATACTGCTACAGTCAACCCTCTCTATAAAGGGGGAGCGACTACAGACCCTGGGAATTATTTCCCCATTAGCCTGACAAGTCTGATATGTAAGGCTATGGAGCATGTCATCATGGACCTAATTAACAAGTAAAAGGGAATCTCCAAACTCTAGATCCCACTCAATTTGGTTTTAGATCATGCCTGCTCAACCTGGTTGACTGCTTTAAGTCAGTCACCAAAGCTGTGGATGAGGGCAAGGCAGTTCATACAAACTCACCAAACTAGGCATCAACCCCTATATCACTAGGTGGGTTGCAAATTGGCTCACAGATAGAACCAACAGTGTGAAAGTAGCGGACTCCAAGTCAGACTGCCAACCAGTCATGAGTGGAGTCCCACACAGATCGGTCCTGGGTCCTCTCCTGTTTGGCATCTACTTCTCAGAAGTCCAGGCCAACACGGAGGGACACTGACTGACCAGGTTCACAGATGACTGGAAGTTGGGAGCTATTATTAACTCCCCAAGTGATGTAGACATCTTAAAGAAAGGCCTCACCGAGACCAATGATTGGTGTAGAAACCATGGCCTTAAGCTTAATGCCAAAAATGCATTGTCATCCCCTTTGGGAAAAACTAATTTTCCACTAACTACTACATCGATGGGATCCCACTGAACACTGAAGGCGTTATAAGAGATCTGGAGACACAGGTTTACAGCAACCTCTACTTCGACCACCACATTGCCACTGTGGTCAGAAAGTCCTTCTATGTGGCACATCTCATTACCAAGGGTTTTGCATCCAGGAAGAAAGAGGCCATCATCTCTCTCTACTCTTCCTTCATTAGGCCAATCATAGAGTATAATGCCCCATTTGGCATGTACCTCACTAGACACATGCAACAGCTGGAAAGGCCACAAAAGTACCTCACGAAGAGGATCCGTGGCCTTAAACACATGTCCTCCACAGACAGACTCAAAAACTCCAGCTATTCTCTGTCTCATATTGTCTACTAACAGGCGATCTCTGCTTGACTTACAAAGCCATGTCTGACCCACCTCTGTTAGAAATGCTACATCTAAAGAAATCCCAATCCCTCCGCACCACATGCTCCAGAGACCTCAACCTCATTACCACAATCAACAGAACATGCTGGAGGGACAGGTTCATAACCCAGAGACTGCCCATGCTATGGAACAGACTTCCCATACATGTCGAGCAGAGCACCTCGCTGACCCTCTTCAAGAGAAATCTTGATGAGTGAATGAGAAATAGAAAGTTTACCCTGGGGATCACTCCAGTGGCTCTACTTGATAGAGGAACTGTGAACTAATGTTGGGCGGCACAATGTCAGGGCACTTCTATGGGCTAGGCTTGTAAAGGTTCCAGGGCCATTAGCCTAGTACACACCTATTAACCTATGAACCTGTGTGTGCGTGTGTGTGTGTGTGTGTGTGTGTGTGTGTGTGTGTGTGTGTGTGTGTGTGTGTGTGTGTGTGTGTGTGTGTGTGTGTGTGTGTGTGTGTGTGTGTGCGTGTGCGTGTTTGTGTGTGTCTACATATATATAGAGGTATAGAGCAATATACAGATATATAGATTTATAGAAATTTTACTTATACTATAAATAATCCAAGCACAAATAACTTCTGTAGATTCCCTCATTCTCTCTCATTCGTGTTTGATTCTTCCATCAAACCACTTATTAACCTTGTATTCATATTGCACTATCATACTACTGTTATAAACCTGCTTAACTCTTCTTTAGTTTCCAACTTTTACTTTATTAACAGCTTGTCACCCTAATTCTGCCTAACTTTCCAACCTTTTTCTCAACATTACTTCTGTCTCTGTACATCTCGCTTTTATCTTACTTCTTAGTATTCCATGTCTGTATATACATACTGTATACAATATAACACTCGTATAGTATATTCAAGAAATTACTCCTACGTTGCACATGGAAAATAATTGTCTCTAATGTACGTCTGCTTTGCTTTTCTGCATATTAGCTCTTGTTTATATTTAAACATATTGTAGTTCCCATACCTACCATGTCTGATAAATATGTGTTTTCAAAGTATTTCACAGTTAGCTACTGCAGTATTTTACAATCCAAATTTATAATAATTATTCTATATCTTGTATTTATCTTAACTATTGTATTCCAATATAGAAGTTGTGCCATATTATTATATGTTTTGTAGTAGTCTTTCCTCCTTGGGTCTCCCCTGAAATTAGGATCTGCCCAGAAGCATTAACCTAGCCAACAAAACATACACAGGTCAGGTGCCACTCCCTGAAGTAGCGTGAGCAAGTCCTGACTATACATCAGGCAACCCAAGTTCAAACAGTGGCTCAGGTGCCTTTAAGAGTAGAAAAGATGGGAGTGAGTGGCTGCTGCATGCTCACCCATCAGGGGGGTTCTGTCTCAAGACATGACACCTAGCAGAAATACTACGTGCATACTTTGTGAAGCCCAGGTCTATCAAGCCCACATTGCAATGTGCAATCACACTGTGAACTAAGGGGAACCCTCAAAGGGCAGCTATAGTGGAGCTTGGAAGAGCCATCGAAGGAAAGGAAGGTGCTCTAGAAGAGGAGAAGGTTGACTGCCCTGCAGGAATAGTAATGTTGGCCTGCTTCCTACCTCCTGACTCTCTCTGTGAGTATCTGATCTCATTGGGGATTCCCAGGCACAATGTGATAGGCTGTAAGGCTCTCACCTGTCTGGGAAATACTCAGATCCCATAACTGTGAAACAAATGGGGTGATGGGTACAGACACAGCAGCCATCGTGCTCCAGAGGTGCAATAAAAAAGAAAATCATTAAATCTTTTTGCATTAGTATAACACAGGTAAGAAAATTAATTAACTAATTAATTAATTAAGTTACTTATTTATTGAGTGATTGATTGACTGAAATTTAATTACCAGGAAAGTCTGACTGGGCAGAAGTCCATTTTTAGTAGAGGCCAAGCAAGAAAACCTCCAAATGATTACAACATATTTTAAGAACAATAATTTTACAATCTTCAACAATAAAGCAAAAACATCTGCAGTTTAAATAATTATAACATATTAAACATAAAATAAAAATATTGATTAAGAACGATACCAGGTATATGGCAATCATTTAATATTTAGAGAAATTTTAGATAGTTTGTAGAGAAATTAAAGTTAAGTTAGTGTAATACAAATAGGAATTGCAATATGAAGTGAAGGAAGAACAGGCTTATTGTATATTTAGATAGAAAGTCAGGGAAGAGAATTAGATGCCAGTAAGGAAGTAGTGAAGTAGGGAGAGTAAGGAGGTATAAGGAATAAAAAGGTACTTGTTCACATTTAGGATATAGTTTATCCTGATTTTGAGCAAGAACAGAGCCATATTTTAGCTAGGACGTCTTTCAGAGTGGTTTTGAAAGATGGGAGGCAGGGTTTAGACCTGATGGATACAAGTAAGGAGTTCCAGGCCTTAGCAAATTTGTACATGTACAGACAATGCCCAGCAGATTTATTAGGTTTGTAGACAGACAGGAGTTTTTGGTCACTGGATTGCAATGACTGACTGGGAGCATAGCTGCATAGAATGTGTATTTAGTGCTGGATAGGCAAATGGATGCTGGATAACTTTATAGGTGGCAAGAAGTTGTGTATGTGTTAGATGTGACAGTTAAAACCAATAAAGGCATTTCAGTACTATATAGTGGGTTCTGAAAGGAGTATTGCTGTAAAATTTAGCAACTTTGTTGCATCATTCTTCAAGTTTTAATTTTTTATGAAGCATCAAGGTTAGTAAGGATAGAAGCACCATAAAAAAGGGTATGGAGAAAATTAAGTAGTAGTTTTAGTTGTGCCACTAAAAAAGTTTTTGGCTCTGTAAAGCAACCCTAATGATTATGATTTTCTAATTACAGTGATCTCATAAAAATACTTTCTTCAAAAACATTTCTGATAATTATTGTTTTCCACTCATGCAAATATATGCACCTTAAACTATTTTTCTTACTCAACTGCTAGCTATATAATGTATACAGCAGTAATACTTTGTCAGCTTTGTGTTAATCATCTGTATTGTTCTTATTATATCTCACTGAGAGGGCAAAACAATGACATATTTATCCTTTCTGATATTTTTTAGTTCCATGTGTGGTATAATGTACTGCCCATGGTATCTTTCTTGTAAGCTTTCTCCCCTTCTTTTATGTTAATTTATACTGTAATTTTTGTATTTAGATCTCATAGACGTATTTTATTCTTACTTTTGACATATATGACATCGGTCTATATTAGCTATCCTTTCTTTTTCTCATGGAATGAACTAGAACTAATAATAAATTTCCTCCAACATTTCAGCCATTCTACTGCCTCCCAAATGATCTCTCCTCACTCACAGTTACTTCAGTGGCCATTTTGTTCACCCTAGTTGCATTTCTTTCATTTTCCATATATCCATTTCCTTCTTTAGGATCAAAGCACCCCTTTATACTTTTAAATGATGAAACTTTTAACAAGATTACAGCTCATATTCTCTGGTTTTAATTTTTAAGAGGAGAATAATTTTGCCTGGCTACACCAGGGTGGCATTACAACCATCTTGGGCAGTGTGCACCATAGTTCATTACTGACAGTTCTGTAAGGACTGAAAACTTATAATTTCTCATGAAAATCCACCATGTAAAAACTCAGCCAAGTGATTTTTCTTTATATGTTAAGAAAGTGGTTAAACCAAAGACGTGAGTTACTTACCTATATTAAAATATGTAAAACCGTACATTTTTCTTGTGCTTAAATAAACTGAACAACTTATCTTATGATGTCACACTGTATTCTCTTGTACATAGGTGCATAGGTTCATAGCAGATTACCAAGCTAATGGCTCAAGAGCCTTTACAAGCCTAGCCAATATAACTCAATTGCACTCAGTATAGGAGCATGGCTTTGGTTTGTGTCTATGCCTTGAGCATTTTACAGATTTTACAGCTTGCCCCTGTCCATAAGGGACAAAGGTGCTACCCAGATGTGAATTTGTGCTTCCACATCCATCAATCCAAATTATTCTTGAAGTGGCCAGAGAAGGGGTCTTGGTAAAGTGAATGGAAAGCCTGTTCCAAAGAAGGGGCAATCCCGGAGACACATATCTGTCTCTCCAAGTCTGAATCCCCAGAATGGGTGACCCTCATACTGTTTGTCTTGTGGCTATGCAGCAGCTCCATAAGGGCTGGATTTGTGAGTGCTTTGCAGGTCAGGCATAGGTCATTCCTTAATAGTCAGTAGGAGATAGTGTAAAGGGAGAGGGCTTTTATTCTATCTGCATAGGACATGTAGTTAACACCCTGTATTTTCTTTGTGAGGAAAATCTGAGATCACTCCAGCTGTTGTAAGTGCCTAATCAAGTTCATTCCAAATGACTCATTGTATTCAATTATTGATCTAATGACAGCTGAGTACAATGGGACTATAATCTCCCTGGATCTGAATGCCATACCTTATATACATATAATAGGGCCACACAGAAGGACTTCCTTGCCACTGTGGACATACAACAGTCAAAGTCCAGGGTGCTATCTGTGTACCTAAATCCTTCACCTCTGAGTCTACTCTTAGGGGTATGTTGTTAATGTTGTAGTTAGCAAGGGTATTTAACTTTTCAAAGTGTATGATAATGCATTCCTTCTCATTTAGTTTCAGACCTTGGCTCTGACACTAATCATTTGTCTGATTTAGACCCTCCTTAAGGATATCTACATCACTCTGGGATTCAATGGCTGCCCCCAGTTTGCAGTCATCAGAAAACTTTGTCATCCAGAGGCCTTCCACATTGGCCTTGGTGTCCAGGAAGTATATTCTGAACAGGAAAGGTCCCAGCACTGTGTCCTGTCAGTGAGCCAATTGGCTATCCATCTGGTGACATACGGATTTATGCCTAGTTCTGTGAGTTTACTTAAAATACCTGAGTGAGGAATTGTGTCAAATGTCTTGACCAGGTTGAGGTAGGAAATATGTACTGTTTGCCCTCATGCATGACCCTAGTGACTTTCTTGAAGAAGGCCACCAGATTTAGTAGGCATGACCTGCCCTTGACAAAGTCAAATTGGGCCAGGTCCAGTGTTTCGAGGTTTACTATGTCATTATTTATCAGGTCCATGATTATTCTTTACATGGCCTTACAAATAACACTAGTCAATCTCATGGGTCTGTAATTTCTCAAGTCAGTTGATGGTCCACCTTTATGCAGAGAGATGACTGTAGCTGTTCTTCACTCTATCAGGACAAGACGTTCCAGAGGTTGTGGTTTAATAGAGATCCTATTGGGCTTGATAGAACCTGATTTAAGCTATTTAAGAGGCAATCTGGTATATTGTTGGGTCCCACTGAAGCCATGTTTTTAGCTTTAAAAAGTGCAGTGGCTCCCTCTTCATTGGTGATAACTGGCAGAGGAGTGGTGTGGGGGTATTTCTTGGGGAGACCTGGAGATGATGGGGAAGTGGAATTTGAACTCACTTTATCATCCAGAAAGTTTGCTATATCTTCTGGCTAAGTATAGATGATGACATGTATAACTATTCCATGCATTGTTGGGTATTACCCTTTAGACTGTGGACACATCTGAAAAAAAATGTCATATGTTTTTTCTTAGCGTTGTAGGCTATTTTTACCTCAAAGTCTGCTTTCAGAAGCTTGATTAATTCCCTAATTTGCATGTTTATACTAGTGAGAGACTTACTGCTCTGATTTGCACATTCCCTCTTACTTCTTGACATGATTTTCTTCCTTTTGTTGTACAACTTATTAATACCAAGGATCCACCATGGTGGCTTGTCTTTGGGATTTGATCTTGGCTTATTTCAATCTGGTACTGCCAGTTCTATGCAGTTGTTTATATGGTCATACAAGTTTTTTGTGTACACCTCTGCATAGGCTTCTTTGTTTTCTGGATTTGGGGGGAGCTTGGAATCTAGCTATGCTATTGCTTAATAGAAGGTAGTTTGCCTTAGAAAAAGTTCTTAAAGTTTTTGGGGTTCGGTGGGGGGGGGGTCTAGTTTTACCTTTGTTTCCAAGGAGAATGCTTTGTGATTTGATCTTACCAGTGAGGACATCAGACATGGGAGGGCTGCAGCACTCTCCCATATCTGTGTGCACTAGATCTATGATATTCATTCCATAGTGGGAGTGCAGACCAGCTCCATCAAGGCATTTGAATTTACAAAGTCAAGAAATCTTTTGGGCCTGCATGTTAGTGGTCATGTCTGCCTCCCAGTTAATGGATGAATAGTTAAAACCACCCATGAGTATGGTATTGGGTTAGATGGTGAGTGATTCAATTAACTTCAATATGATGTATGTTTTTTCTGGTTCATAGTGGGGGACCTGTAGCTAGCAAGAATATGGTAATGGATTCTTCCTATGGTTAGCTGGACATGGAGTAGTTCAAGCATGTCATATTGTTTGACCAGCCTTGAGGTGTGCTTTTCCTTTATGTAGATAGATATACCTCTGCCTTTTACTCTTTCATGTTCAGTGAGTGAATGGAATGTATGACAGGCATTGTAGCCATGCACTGCCAGAATGCTTTCTTTGGCTTTTAACCACATTTCAATAACTGCACAGATGTCAGCATTCTCCATGGTGAGGAGAGCTTCTAGAGAATGCAGTTTCTTGTTGAGGCTCCTACCATTGAGCAGTAACACCTTTAGCTTGTCCTGAGTAGCTTCTTTATATTGGAAGGTTTATCTGTTTGGCAATATCCAAAATCCTAGAGGTGACAGGTGAAGACCATCCTTGGCAAAGCAGAGTGGTCATTCGACCATGTCCTCCCAGGCTGACAAATATTGGACCCATTTGGAATAACAGCAGTAGGTAAGCCAATTGTTAAAGTCAATCATTTTTGTTGGTAATGTGGCATCATCCTTGAAGATGGTAGACTGCTGCTCATTGTTATGCTCATATCCGCCTGTGACACATTTTCTGAGAGTTCCATCATGTCTTTTTTCATATAGTCCAAGGAGGTATGTCTCAGGTCATCCATGCTTGCATGTAATATGACCGAGTCATACTGGTATTGATGAGTAAGTGGCCTGGGTACTTCTGTGATCTGATGGATCCTGGCCCCAATGGGCAACAAACTGTAACCTTTTCCTTATCCAGCCTTGTAAGGGGAAACTCACAATGGAGTCACCTATGACCATAATGTTGGTTTGTGGGGTGTTTTTCCTTGTAGGCTTATGGACTTATGTCAGTTCTACTTCTAGCTTGTCGCATCCTGACATTTGCCATTGGTTGTGCACTTTATTATAATAAAACCCATAATGTCTATATATGTTCCATAGCTTCAAAGTTCCATGCTACAAAATGAATCCATGCTAACTAGAGTATATATGTTTATGTAAGTTTTGGCAATACTAATGTCTGTATTAGACTCATGGATACTGACAATAGAGCATGACAAAAAAAATTATCTGAGATAGAGTAAATATATTTTTATTTATCACCATCCTCTGTTCAACATCAAACATTTATCTCCATTTTTTCAGAATTGGAAAGCACTTATCAGCATTTTGCCCATGTAACCAACCAACTGCCATTAATTCAGCCCAAATTCATGCTAACATGGAAAAAAAAAATTCATATACTATACACCCAAAAATATTCATATAAGCCCCACACGAACTATACCAAAATAAATCAAACATCTGCAAATTAAATGTATAAACATTACAGTAAAAAGTCAAGCTAACAAAAAATGAAAAACAATTACATCTGTAAGCAGCCAATGAGAATATGACATTCCTGACAAAATGGATGTAAGCTTATAAATCTGTAGTTAGTTACATTAAACTACAACACAAAAAATAACCCCTAGTTTTACTAGATCCTAATACATCTTTGATTACGCTACTAAAACCTTACCACAAAAATTACCAACAATATTTTTAAAAAAGACAAATGTACCTCAAAGCTATAACCCTCCCACAAGATAGCCCATTCATATATAATAAAACAAATTAAGTCCAGTAAATGTACAAACTGCTCATCTACTACATTATGCTGAAATCAAAATCAACACTTAAAAAATATTAAAACAAGACAAGAAAGAAAGAAATACAATAAGTCATGGGCCACATCCTCATGTACTGGACTACAAATACCAACAAATCAAACCAACCATTTACAAATGCAATAAAAGAAAAGAAAATGCACTCACAACACTAGATACAAAAATTTATAAAATACCACAGGAACTAAACTTAGTAAAGACAGTAACACTGCATTCTGTGTCCCCAAAAGGAACACAAAATAGAAACAAATCTGTCCCTTAAAACATCTTAAATTAAATTTAACAATAATAACATGAGGAAAAAATTAAAAATAAATAGATATAAATAAATAAATAATCAGAAAATGGACCAGAAATTAGCAAACTATTCTAAATACATTAAAAGTGAATAAAACACGTAGCTAAACTACACATGTAATAGATACTTATTTTATTTTGTTGTAATTTTATTTACATTTTTGACCAGAACCCCTTTGGACCATTCCAGGTTCAGCTATAGGATATAGGATACAAGAAATTACAAAACAGACCAAGGAATAACAAACAGCAGTCATAGTTTAACAACATCATTGTCAGACAGAATGCAGAATACATAACTTTAAACAATTACAATTAAAGTATAGACAGGTCTGGGAAAGTAAGGGAATGAAAACTAGGGTGAGATATTAATGGAGAGAGTATGGAAGGAAATGGAAGATGAGAGGGGAGATGAACTGAGCATGGGTGGGTTAGAGTGAGAGTGTGTGAGACAGAAATAGTAATAGTACAGATATAGGTCTTATGAATAGAAATGGGAATTCCAGGTGGATTTTTAATATACTTTTTCATCTGGTCTACAAAACTACCTGAACTTAAAAAGGCAGAAAATTACTATAGAAAAAAGGGAAATTCGCAGGTCTCTAAAATAAGACATAATGAAACATTAAAAATATTACAATACCACTCAAAAGGCAATCCTTCGCTTACAAATAGCATTAAACATTAAACTATGTTAAACAGACACATACATACCTCTCAACAGGGAAACATCAAAAATCTGGACAAGGCCCATGAAAAATAGGTACAAATCTGTACACTGATTAACATCTAATTTGCATATATAATTATGTAACCCCACCCAATAAGAATATTATTGGAATTGTGGGATATCAACTTTCAAATGCAAACTGAAGAACAGACAACCAACATATGACACCACTGACCTCCTGCAGCCATTCTAATGTCCCACTACGTGGCAATTTTGCCCCATTTACCATAAACACTAATGTGTGCATACTGCTTTACCTCTACAATGATTATTTGGATTTTATTTTGACATCTGCTAAACAAAGCAATACTGTCTCAATGAAAATAGACTTGGCATTAAAACTTCTCTACCCTTGAAACTCACATTTATTGAAATAGCATTGAAACCTACACCGCATCTGGCCAGTGGTGGATAAAGATTAATTTTGGGCCATTTTCAAATCATTTGCCCCTTACACACAAAACAAGAAACATATATTTGTTCTTTTCTTTGATACACCTTCCTGACTTTATTAAGTTATATTCCTTGTATAATACAACACACTTGTAGAGTGCATTTTAAATTTATTGTTTGATCATTTTTCCAGTAAGCTGTACTGTAGGCAATGAAACAAAATGCATGAACCAATAATGACAAAACTGCCAAATTCAGAACATTTCCATCGTAAATGTCTACTTCCACGTCCACACTATAAATAGAATGACAGTAGTGTAAGCCATAGGCATCTTGCACTTATTTTCAAGTTCAGTTTTTTTTTTTTTGGGGGGGGGCAAAAGGTCAAAAACCAGGGATACATTTTAAACATTGCTTGTATAATTTT
The DNA here is from genome assembly GCF_019279795.1 of Protopterus annectens. NCBI lineage: Eukaryota > Metazoa > Chordata > Ceratodontiformes > Protopteridae > Protopterus > Protopterus annectens. Next base: position 594,083,487 of record NC_056730.1, on the reverse strand, counting down.
GGAAAGTTGCTAAAATAAAATGTTATTACCACCATGCATGTCGCTATGCACTACAGTCAGAGCAACATACCACTATGCCAAATCAGCAGTTTCCTAAAAAAATAAGAAGACTGAAACGTAATGGCTATCATTTACTGAATTCAGTTCTCACCATTGCTCTCAATCTCTTAGCACAAAAAACCTGGACAAAGCCAATATGGGGGAATACAAATTCAGTTCTCACTCACCATAGCTCTCAACTCTTAGCACAAAAAACCTGGACAAACAACAAAGCCAATAATAGGGGAATACAAATTCTGTTCTCAATTTCCGCAAATTGAATTATCTGTATTTTTACTGTTCACTAGTTTTGTCCTCCTGGATAATATATGGAAGGTAGAAGGCAAAGTCAGTGTTGGAAAGTACAACCATACATATGAGTGTTTATTTACTAAGTAATTAAACCTACCTTCACCTTTTCTAAGTATACCTCTCAACTTCTTATCACAACACAAGTCACCTGGACATGCCTAAAATAATGGGGGCATATATAGGAAAGAGACGTGTTTTAAATATTGCTCTTATAAACTTAGAAAGTTGCTGGAATGACAGGATTTATGCTAGCATGCATTTTTCTGAGGGATAGGAAGTCTGAAACTCAAACGTATGTCATTATTTAGTCATATTAATCCTCTGTGATTTGCCAGAATTTCACAAATTTTATGAGGAACAGACCAAAATATGAGACAAAAATCTGGATGTTCTGTGAAAATCTGGACAATTGAGCGATATGTTTCTGAGTCTAAAACTAACATGAGTTTTGATCATTGTCCACCAAAAGGGCATTTAACTTGTGGCATGACAGAGGCCTGCAGTATATGATAACCATTGTATTCCCTGGGAACATAATAAATCAGACCGTAACTCAAAATGTGAATAACCCTTTCTGTACAAAAGATAGACAAACATGAATGTCCCTTTGCATACTCATTCAGCAACAAATAAGAAGAACAAGCAGTTCAAACATGCAGCTTATTACACAGATTATTTAAACATTTCACAGGATTTTTTAGAAATATCGTTCAGCATTTTTATTGTCTGTGCAGCTGCAACTCAGAAAATTACCTAATAATATGGAATGATAGTGGAGAGTTTTGGTTTTCCCACTGCAAGACAATGCTTGCCATCAGCTTCTAGCACCCTTTTAACTACAACAGGACCATTCTTGCCCAAGGAAGATTAGTGGTACTGCAGAGGGCACCTGTAATTATCATACTCAAAGTATGGTCTGCTGACTCCTGCAGCAGATGTATTGTATCCTTCAGGGGCCATGTTGGAGACTCATTTACATAAGAAGAATCAGAGCCTTCAGACACCCTATTTTTTCATGATCCCTGATAGGGCAAAAGATGGTGGCTGGAATCTTCACTGGCACTTTGCTTCTGACCATTCAGCTCAACTGCATTTTATGCCATGAGCAAAACCCTGGTCATCTGGTGTTACCATTTATGAACTGTAGCCTTAAGCTGAAAATTGCTGTTTTCACATTTCAAATAGCATTTCCATTGTTTTTTATTTATGGTTATTATTTCCATGAATAAGAAGATGAGTTAGTGTACAGATGGAACAGCAATACTTGTAGTTAAGTTTTCTGTGTTATGTGCAAGCACCTTCATACTTCCCTCTGTGATTATGTGATATAGTACATTTTTAATATTCCCATGACTGCATTCATGGTGGATTGACAATTCTTGTTGATTCACCAAAATATATTTATTTTACTGCCATACGTGATGCATGGACATGTTTTTGTTTTGTTTTTTTTTAGGAAGAATAATTCCATTTTTATTTATTCTTTTTTGGCAAAAGGAATTATATAATTCACTGAAATCATTTCAATGAAACCACTATCGTAGAGCAAATGAAAGCCACATTTATTGAAATAACAAAACACAAAAGTGCCTGTGTATGAACACACACACAGTCTCACACACACACACACACACACACACACACACACACACACACACACACACACACACACACGCACACCTTCGGTAAATCCAAACCTGGGTCCAAATGAAACGAATGGCTGTTCATGCACAAGAGCTTTGTTGTTCAAAATCACTGAAGTGTTGCTGTTAAAACGAACGAGCCCTGTAATCCAAAACGAGCACTGTTGTTAATTCCCTGGCTCCTGCTGTTAAAATGAACGGCCAGCCAAGATTTCTAAAACGAGCACTGTTGCTGTTAACTCCCTGCTGTTAAAACAAACGGCCAAGCTTTCCCACTCACATTTGCAGCCAGACCAGGAGCCAGAAATGACAATGTGAGCTCCTTGAGCTCAATTCCGACTGGCTGGTAGCCCTGATCGAGCTGACGTCATCGCGCACGTGATGACGTCAGTTCCGACAGTGCAGTACATAAAAAATGTTAAAAAATAAATGAAAAAAATCGTAAATGAAGGGGTGCCACTCGGGAATCGTGGCAACCCTGCATTTGGACCCCAAAACTCGGTAAAAACCGAGTAATTCGGTATGGTTGAGAGGTATGGACAAATAAACAAGTATTACATTCTACTGAAATGAATATAAAGCAGTAACTCAGGTTAAAGAAGACAGAGGAAAATGGATAAATGGAATATGTGGGGTTAATCTGTACGTTAAAGAAACTATCTAGCACTGTTGAAATAGGGGAGATGGCTCATACAACTTTGATTCTCATTAGAAACTCATTCCCTTATCTAATTATCAACTTATTACAGATTAAACCACCACAACCTATACACATACATGTATGTTACATGTATGTATGTATGCGTACAACATATACACATGTGCATGTGTGTGTGTGCACATACATTTATATATGTGTACATATGATAAGAAAAGCAAGTTAAACTGAAAGAAATATAAAATCCAGTTTCTCAGACTGTGTTTTTACTCTTTTAAAGTTATCATTAAAATTATGCAAGCTAGAAAATTGCCTAACATACCCTACTGGAAACAAAAACCCAGTTACCTTAACTAAAATGTAACCATTGGTTCAGGTGAAACAGGAAAGAAAGGATGTATTCAAAACACATAAAACATTGTGCAGTCCTGTTTCTAACAAAACTGTTCAGTGAATCATGAGGGAATGTTCAAAACTACTGCAGTGCTAAAGCGTTACGAAGGATTTCACAAGTTTCACTATAGTGATCTTGTTGGATATTGCCACAGAGAAATGTAGCAGTCCAAGAGCATGCCTAATGTAAATTAGCTATGTGCTCTGTCCCAAAGCTTTACATCATGGCTGAAATAGTGCAGTCGAGCGAGTCAAAGACGAGCTCTACTCTGCTATTTTTGTAGAAAGTGATGGAAATATGCACCACCTTCACATGGCATACACTCATTGCTGCCTATAGTGGGACCAGAGCTGTTAGTACAGCAGCAATTATATACTGTGGGTATGCGCGTGTGTGTGTGTGTGTGTGTGTGTGTGTGTGTGTGTGTGTGTGTGTGTGTGTGTGTGTGTGTGTGTGTGTGTGTGTGCTTGTCTGTAGCTGCCTACTCCAATAAAATACTTAACACAGTTGGGCTCAGTTGAGAGATATGTGTTTGCTCAGTGCAACTATTTCATGTCTCGGAATTGTTTATCATCATCATAGGTTCATAGGTTGGTACTAGGCTATCAGCCCTAGGGCCTAGCCATAACAATTCCCTGGATATTTCTTCCTACAATATTTACATCCCTGGACCGCTGTCTAGCAGGGTGACTGATGTGATCCCCGGGGTGAATTTCCTATCTCCCATCAAACCAAAAAAAAGAGCAGATAAAGGTACTTAAATTCTCTTATACGTCCAGTTGAATACAGCAAGTTCTTAGCCGGCCAAAGCTGAGGTTTTTAAGCCTCCCAAACCACCCTCCCAAACCCAGGAACCCCACTGGGCCTTCCTGAGAACACTGGAAAATATGAAGGTCTCTCCAAACACCATTATATTGGGCGACTTCAACTAACCAAACATAGACTGGGAGCATTACTCTAGCTCCAACACCCTAGCCCAAAGGTTCCTAGAATTTATAAACTCAAATGCTATGGAACAACTTGTTACCACTCCCACAAGAGGGGAAAACATACTGGACCTGATCATCACCAACATGGGGACTCTATGCTCCAGACCAGAAGTATATCCCTCACTGGTAAGATCAGACCATAAACTAATCTCACTGGATATTCACATCCCGACCCCACCCCCTGCCCAGAAAACCACAGTGAAAAACTTCTCTATAGCAAATTTCACACTCCTCAAAACTGAGGTGGAATCCTTCAAAGCCCCGGGCCTGTGGAAAATACAGCCCAGACCGCAGAATCCTTTATAAACACATTCTATGAACACCTTCAGGAATGCATGGATCATGCGATCCCAAATAAAACCAAGACCCAATCCTCCAAAGGCAGATGTCCTGTCTGGTGGACCCCAGCCATAAACAAACTATACAATAGAAGGAGGAAGCTACTACATGATAGAGCAAAATCCCAAAAAGGGAAGGCATCACTGATCAGTATTAGCAAAAAACTACGGGCACACAAAAAATTGTCTAAGGCCAGCTTTGAGAGAAAAATTGCACAGGACACTAAGGATAATCACAAAGCTTTCTTTAGTTATGTTAGGAACCTGGGTGGTAATTCCCAGATATGCTCAGAATTAGTCCAAAATGACAAAAAATAGACCGAACCCACAGACATTGCCAACATCCTAGCTGACAGGTTCAGCGCAAACTCCCCCCCCCCTCCCCACCAAAAGGGCAAATATCTATCCCAGCAGAGTGCTGCCCCCCTGACATCTCAGATGCTCAGGTAAGAGCCACCCTCTCCAAAGCAAAAAACACAGCATCAATGGGACCAGACAGTGTCCCGGGCTGCGTCCTACATGAACTCCAAGAAGAGCTAAACCCAAACATAAAACTACTGTTCAATCTCAGCCTTACTACAGGACATGTGCCCAAAGAGTGGCGTACAGCAACAGTGGTCCCTCTCCATAAAGGTGGTGCCTCAACGGATCCTGGAAACTATCGCTCCATAAGCCTGACTAGCTTGGTCTGCAAAGCTATGGAAAGGATCATCATGGACCTCATAAATAAAGATATTGGGGACCTACAAACACTGGATCCTACCCAGTTCGGCTTTGTTAAGGGCAGATCCTGCCTCTTAAACCTGGTTGATTTCTTTGAAACAGTCACCAAGGCCATTGACGAGGGGAAGGTGGTCCACACAGCCTACCTGCACCTCACAAAAGCCTTCGATACAATACCCCACTCTGGCATTATAGATAAGCTCACCAGCTTAAATATAAACCCCTATGTCACTTGATGGATTGCAAACTGGCTCAAGGACAGAACCCACATGGTTAGAATTGCTGGAGCCATGTCAGACTCCAAACCAGTTACAAGTGGTGTCCCACAAGGCTCAGTCTTGGGACCTCTCTCGTTCGGTATATATTTCTCGGAGGTACAGGCCAACATGGAAGGACTGTGGCTGACCAAGTTCGCAGATGACTGCAAACTGGGCGCCATAATAGACTCTCCAGCTGACACAAGCATCCTCCAAAAGGGCCTCATAGAAACAGACAACTGGTGACAGAGCCATGGCCTCAAGCTAAATGCCAAAAAGTGTATAGTCATCCCCTTTGCCAAAAACAAAGTGCCCACAAATTACCACATAGGTGGTAATCCATTAAGTACAGAAGAAGTAATTAGGGACCTGGGGACCCAAGTTGATAGCAATCTCTCATTTGACAACCACGTGGCCAAAGTGGTTAGAAAAACATTTTATATAGCCCACCTAATCATGAAGGGATTCACATCTAGATCAGGGGACGTCATTGTGCCTCTTTACTCATCCCTCATCAGGCCCATAATTGAGTACAATGCCCCTTTTTGGATGTACCTTACCAGACACCTGCAGCAACTGGAAAGACCCCAAAAGTACCTCACCAAGAGGATCAAAGGGCTCAAACAGATGCCATATGCTGCCCGGTTAAAGAAACTCCAGCTCTACTCAGTGGCATACCACCTGTTCAGAGGAGATCTGTGCCTGACGTATAAAGCCATGTCCAACACGGAATTAGTGGACATGCTGCACCTCAGAAAATCCAAATCCCATCGAGCTACGCGCTCGAGAGACTTGAACCTCAGCACTGAAATAAATAGGACATGCTGGAGGGACAGATTCATAACCCAGAGGCTCCATTCACTCTGGAATAAAATCCCAGTCCAGGTTAGGCAGAGTCCCTCACTGACTCTCTTCAAGAGGAATCTTGATGAGTGGATGGGAGATCGTAGGTTTACCCTGGGTATCACTTCTGTGTCACTGTTAGACAGAGGCACAGTATACTAATCTCGAAAAAGGGCATAGCAAAATAAATTTAAAATGGGTGGCGAAAGCCACACACATTCTGGCTAGGCTTATAAATGCCCTAGGGCAGATAGCCTAGTATGAACCTATGAACCTATGAAACCATCAAGGTTCCTTTTGAAGAGGCATAATGCAAACAGAGCTCACCAGCAAAACACAAGTAGTGCTATGACAATTTTTTTCTCTGAATACCCCCATATGTGCTTATGTGTCCAAACTTTGCAAAAAAACAGTTAAATTAAACTGAAAAACACAAAAAAAGTAATAAAGAGGAATATTCCATGATGAGAAGGTAAAACTATAGCAGTGCTATTCACATGGAAGCATTTTTTTTGTGTGTTTGCTGCATGGCAGAGCCTTATGTATTTAAATTTTTTACTTTGATGGTTTCCTTTTTGCTCTTTGAGAGAAATGTCTTTCTGAATGCTCACTTTTCTCTGCACCATACAATGATCAGCAAAGTAATATTCTACCATGTTTATGACTGAGATCATTATTTAAGGATGGAACACTAAGTATCCAAAACATGTGAAAAAATATAGAAAACATATTTTAACCTTTCATTTTTTTCTAAAATAACCGTCCACCTTGGATAGCCAATAATCATTATCAGCACTATGTATAATGTTGATTTAAATGTGTGCCTAACTAGTCTTAATAGTGTTCTGTTCGCCTCAGTAATTCAAATCTGTGGATTAACTTTTGAAAAAGTATTTCACAATACAATTATGGAGTACTTTAGTGTAATTCTGATGAATAAAAATATGCAACCTAACCAGTTTAAGTATAGGTCAAGGGTGTAGCCAGGCATACTTCTTGTACTCTAACAAGTATATTTTTTCCTGAGTATCATGTCAATATGCTTATTTTAAGTCATGTTATGTCCACAACTGTCTAAAGGAATGCCTGCAACAACAGATATCTAAAAGCAATAGCTTTAATAGTTTTAGGGGGAACAACTAAAAATGTTACTTACATTTATTAAGTGTTTGGGGCAGCATTGTTTAGTGGTAAGTGTTCAAGGGAGGTGGCACTTAGTGCTTTTGAGTACAAAATGGAATTTGCTTGCACCCCTATTTGTTGATCTGTGAAGTAATGATAAATAATAGTTGTGTAAAATCTTACCATAACCATAGATGTCCTTCTCTTCCATGTTGCACTATTCTTAGTGTGGGATTCCCCACCTCAGGTGACCTGAACATCGGCTCCTATAGAAAAGCTTAAGCCTGGTTGCTGTAAGTGCGTGGGACGTCACACATGGGGCCATAAACCAGAGACCTTAAATGTGACGTCTGCATGCACAGACCTTAGAACTTGAAGGCTAGTCAGACAGTCCAAAGAGAGTAACAAGTGATGTCAGCCAGAAGTGTCAAGTGTCATATGCTGGCTAGTCTGCTCTTGGTGAAGGATAGATCTTCCTAGAGCCTAAAAGCTATGTGCAAACACCAAAGTAAATTCAGGGGCTTGGAGGAAGGGAAGGAATACTGCAACATGGAAGAGAGGGACATCTATGGTTATGGCAAGATTTTACACACCAATTCTATGTCCTTCTAGTCCTATGTTGCAGTATTCTTAGTGTGAGAGAGTACCACAGCTTAAATAGAGGGAAGGGTGGAGGTAGAAGTGGAAGATTCCAGAAAACCCTGCAGGATTGCTCTAGCAAAACCTGCCCTGGCTCTGGAAACGTGGTCCAATTTGTCGTGTTTGGTGAAGGTGTGAATTGTGGACCAGGTGGCTGCTTCCAGAATGGATGCTGTGTCCAGCCCTTTGAGGAAGGCTTTGGAAGTAGCCATGCCTCTGGTACAGTGAACTCTCACCCCCTGGGGTAAATGCTTGCCATGGTGTGAGTAGCAGAAGGAAATGGATTTTCTAATCGAACAAGAAACTGTTTGTTTGGAGACTGCCTTGCCCTGAGCCGTAGGGTGGAAGGAAACAAATAATTGGTTAGATTTTCTAAAGGACTTAGTTTTGTCTAGGTAGAATCTAAGCTGCCTGTGTACATCCAGGGAATAGAGAATCCTCACATTATTGTTAGCTGGAGAGGGGAATAAGGTAGGTAGGTGGATGGATTGGTTTAAAGACAGTTCATTGACCACTTAAGGTGAAGGAAGGGTTAGTGCGTAGGGACACCCTATCCTTGTGGAATGTGGTGTGGGGGGGGCAGGCCATGAGAGCCTGGAACTCTGACACTCACCTAGCGGAAGTAATGCCCACCAGCAAGACAGTCTTCCCTGTACACATTTGGAGTGTAGCAGTGCTAGCTGGCTCAAATGTGGCCAGTGTTAGTTTTTCCAGAATGAAGTTTAGGTCCCAGGGTGGTGGGATGGGTTTTCTAGGTGGTCTGATGTGTAAGACCCCTCTCAGAAAAGGTTTTACATCCAGCCTGGATAGCAAAGGGGGATCTAGAGGTAGGCAAACTGAAATGGCTGAAAGGTGGACTTTCACTGAACAGTAGGAAAGGCATCCTTAATATGTTCACACACAAAGGCAAGGACTAGGGATGGATCTGCCTGGGCAGGTTCCCTGCCCTTATTTTGACACCATTTGGAGAATCTCTCCCATTTTGATAAATATGATTTCATAGTAGCAGGTTTCCTGACCTCCCTCAGGACTGTAAGCACGTCCTCTGAGTAGTGGTGTCTGAAAGGGTTAGACATTTATCACCAAGAGTGTTAAGCCTAACATCTGTTGGTGAGAGCGAATTAGAGTTCCCTTTTGTTGTGTAAGTAGGTCCACCGTGTGGGGTAACTTGTGGGTGATTGCCCTTGGTTAATGAGAGTAGGGGGAATCAGTGTTACCTTGGCCAGTAGGGAGTCACAAGCAAGAGTTTTGGTATATCCTTTCTGATTTTAAGTAGGACCTTTTGGATTAGTGGGAAGGGTGGAAAAGCGTATAGAAACAGTCCCTTCCATGGAATGCTGAAGGCATCCGCCCTCCAGGTAAGTGGAGAGTGATCCTTGGTGCAGAATTTGTTCAATTGTCTGTTCTGGGGGGAAACAAACAAATCCACTTGAGGTGTGTCCCACCGGTGGACAATGTCTAGAAAGGTCTCCCTGTTCAACATCCACTTGTGTTGTAGAGAGGATGTTCTGCTGAGAATATCAGCTTATTTGTTGTCCTTAGAGGGGATGTATGAGGCCTGCAGGTTCAAGTTGTGCCTGGAGGTGAGGTCCCAAATTTGTATAGTTATCCTGCATAGGAGGTAAGCTCTCATCCCTCCTTGTTTCTTGAGATACCACATTACTGTGTTGTTGTCTGGGAATATTTGACGGGGGCCCAGTTGGAGAATAGGAAGAAAAGCCTCAAGGCCAGAAGAACTGCAGTCATTTCCCTTACATTGTTATGCTTCTTTTGAAGGGTAGGATTCCATGCCTCCTGTACCCTGAAACCTTTGCACCATAGGTCCGATGCATCTGTATGCATAAGCTGGGTTGGGGAGGGGATTTGAAGTGGAAGTCCCGGGTTGTGAAGGATATATTGAAACCACCTTGGTTCTGTTTTGAGGCAGGGCAGAATGGGAATTAGCTGCTCTAGGGAGAGCTGGTGTTGTGACCACATGTCTTTCAGGTACCATTGGAACTTTTGCATGTGCATTCTTGCTAGGGGAAGCATAGGGATGGTAGCTGCCATCAGCCCCAGGAGTTGCAAGAATTGTCTTGCAGATATCTGAGGAGCTAGTAAGAGGTTTTGGAAGTGACTGGAGAGTGACAGAACTTTGTCCTGGGGACGGAAAGCTGGCATCAGTTCTGTCCTGATCCTGCAAGCCGAGAAATATTTTGTCTTGCTGCAGGAGTAAGGAGGATTTGTTTAAGTTGAGGGTGAAACCCATGTTTTGTAGAAGGGAGGTGGTGAACCTGAGATGATTTTGGAGGAGGTCTTCTGTTTCTGCTAGAAGGAGAATGTTGTCTAGGTAGGGATAGATTTGGACATCTTTGGTCCTGTAGTAAGCAATGGCTGGGGCTAAGCATTTTGTGAATCCCCTGGATACAGTAGACAAACCAAAGGACAAGGCTGTAAACTGAAAATGAGAGCAGGGTCCAGTAAAATGTAAGAATTTTCTGTTGGAGGGTTT